>NC_083451.1:5952394-6033129 GCF_020745735.1 Hemiscyllium ocellatum
GAGTCTGTTGGCAGTAAGAGTGTTTGTTATGATTCAATCAGAGTAATTTGATCAGCCTGGAACGGCAGTTAGAGGCAGTGAAGAATTTGCAGGAGCATAGCAGTTATAGGAAGTGAGAAAATCCGCAGATACAGTCATGTAGATGGTTACATCTATTAAAGTTGGGAAGAAGAGGCAGGTAGTGCTGGAGTTTCTGGTGGCTATCCCCATCTCAAACAAGTATGCTGCTTGGATGTACTCGAGATGTATCTCAGATGAATGTAGCACCAGCAGTCAAGTTTCTGTCACCAAGCCAGGCTTTAAAGTAACGGAGAATGTCAGGTTCCAAGCGATTGGTTGTGATAGGACCCTCTAAGTTCAGACGTACAAACATTCTGCAGGGGACCGTGCGAATGGCTTTTGCCTCCCCGGTGCCAGGATCAAGAATATCACGGACAGGTGCAGAATTCGCTCAAAGGTCAAAACATTGACTGCAGATGCTGGAAACCAATTCGAGAATACCCTGTTGCTATAAAAGCATAGCAGTTCAGGCCGCATCCAAGGATCAGTGAAATCGACGTTTTGGGCAAAAGCCCTTCATCAGTAATACAGGCAAAGTGCCTGAAGGGTGGAAAGATAAATGAGAGGAGGTGTGGTGGGGGAGAAAATAGCATAGAGTACAATAGATGAGTGGGGTTGGGGATGAAGGTGATAGGTCAGGGAGGAGGTGGAGTGTACAGATGGAAAAGAAGAAAGGCCAGTCGCACAGGTCATAGGGACGGTGCTGAGCTGGAAGTTAGGAACTGGGGTGAGGTGGGGGAAGGAGAAATGAGAAAACTGATAAAGTCCACATTGATGCCTTGGGGTTGAAGTGTTCTGAGGCGGAAGATGAGACGTTCCTCCTCTCGGCGTCGGGTAGCGAGGGACCTGCGTTGAAGAAGGCCCAGGACCTCCATGTTCTCGACTGAGTGGGAGGGATAGTTGAAATGTTGGGCGACAGGGCGGTATGGTTGGTTCTGCGGGTGTCCCAGAGATGTTCCCTAAAGCAGAGCTCTAAAAGAAAAGCAGCTGGACCCTAAGGCACATTAAGAAAATGGATCAAAAGTGGACAGGGAGTGTCATTCATGATAAGGGATAGCATTACATCCAAATATAGACCTACGACAAACCAGTATGGGACATGAGAATTCGTTGGCGGATCATGGAAATCCCTAAGGCTTTCTATAGCATCATCATGAATTCAGCAATGAGTAGAGTAAGATTAGGGCTAATGGAGCATATTCGTGCAAAGTGGTGAGTGGAGACAGATGAGATAGATTAAGCTCTAAATGAACACGTTTCGTGAGTATTCACATTAGAAAATGACAATGTGTGCGAGGATAATACAGAAATACAAGCGACTAGACCAGAGGGCATTGTGTGCATAAGCAGGAGGTGTGAGCAGTTCTGGAAACTATGAAAATAGATAAATCCCCTGGGCTGGATAGAATTTAGCTGCAAATGTGTTGCTGGTCAAAGCACAGCAGGTTAGGCAGCATCTCAGGAATAGAGAATTCGACGTTTCGAGCATAAGCCCTTCATCTGTGATCTCCAGCATCTGCAGACCTCATTTTTTACTGGATAGAATTTATCCTAGGATTCTCAGGGAAGTCAAGGAGGAGATTGCCTAGCCTTTGGTTTGATTTTTATATCCTCATTGTCTACAGGATTCGTGCCAGAAGATTGGAGGATAGCAAATGTTGTTCCCTTGTTCAAAAAAGGGAGTAGAGACGACCTTGGAAATTATAGACCTGTGAGCCTTACTTCGGTTGTCAGCAAAGTTTTGGAAAGGATTTATAATCATCGAATAAGTTCATTAGGGATAGTTAACATGGTTTTGTAAAGGGTAGGTCGTGCCTCACGTGCTTTAGTGAGTTCTTTGGGAAGGCGACCAAGCAGGTGGATGGTGGTAAAGCGGTTGATATCGTAGATATGAATTTCAGTAAAGTGATTGGTAAGTTTCCCATTGTAGGCTATTGCACAAGTACGGAGACATGGGATTGAGGGTGATTTAGCAGTTTGGATGAGAAATTAGCAACCTTAAAGCAGACAGAAGGTGACGGTTGATGGGAAATATTCATCCTGTAGTTTGTTTATGAGTGGCGTTCTTCAAGAATCTGTTTTGAGGCCACTGTTTTTTCATTTTTATAAAAGGCGTGAATGAGAACATCGAAGTGTGGGTTAGAAAATTTGCAGATGATACTAAGGTTGGTCGAGTTGTGGATCGTGGTGAAGGATGTTGTATTTTGCAGAGAGATATAGATAAGCTGCACAGCTGGGCAGACAGTTGGCAAATGATTTTTAGTGTGGAAAAGTGTGAGGTGATTCACTTTGGAAGAAGGAACAGGAATACAGAGTACTGGGCTAATGGTAATGTGAGAAACAAAGCTCACTCACTTCAATAATTTCAGTCCGAGACAAGATCTGAATCAGTAGTGTCATTTATTTCACACTTGCAAGTGGGGTGTGATGTCCACACGGCAGGGACAAAACACACTGAATTCAACAAATACTCGATATTTATATAATTTGGTTCCTACATTTGTTTTCTTAGTTCATTATTCCCCCACCACCACCCAAGCCCCCGTTTATATCGTCCTCTTCCTTAAGACCGGTACCCATTACTCCTGTTTATCTCTTGTCTTATCCGGCCGTGTCTGTGAGTAAATGCTTATTTCTGGCCTCACAAGGCCATGTGACCTCATCCCATCCTTTGCTTACCATTATCTGCTCCCTCCATCTGTGCTGCCCCTGACAGCATTTTATCACTAAGCCCTTTTAATTGATGTTTGGTCCTGTGTTTCTGTAAAAGTGGGAAACAGATGTTTATACAAACTGTTTATCCAGGCATATTTCGTTCAACTGCCTCTCTTCACAGCGTTTTATTTATTGTCTGTATTTCTACCATTGTTTTACAGTCCCGTTTCTTTCTTGCATACATTTTTAACTAATACAAAAAAAAACAATTATGCATTTCCTCCACATAGTTTCCATTCTTGTTGACTCAGCTCCTGGCTGAAACAATTACACACTGATATGAGTTCATTTATTGTTATATAATCAATTATAAATGCCGAATTGCAGAAGTAACATTAATTTACCGAGATCCCACTGTAAGATTCTTGGTAGTGTAGATGAGAAGAGAGATCTTGGTGAAAGGTACTTAAGATGCTTGAAAATTACCGCCAAGGTTGAGAGGACAGTAAGAAGGCATACAGTTTGTTAGCTGTTATTGATCGAGGGATTGAGTTTCGGGTCCACGTGGTCAAAAACAACAATGGTACAATCACATTTGGATTTTTGCGTACAGTTCTGGTCACCGCATAACAGGAAGGATGTGGATGCTTTGGAAATGTTTCAGAGGGGAAATGCCAGGATGTTGCTAGTTGTGGAGAGAAAGTATTACATGAAATGGTTGAGAGATCTGAGGGTGTTTTCCTTACAGCAAAAAAGATTGAGAGGCGACCAAAATGATTCATATAAGGTAATCAGACATTTAGGTAGGTTGGACAGTTGGAGCCTATTTCCTCTGATATTAATGGCTAGCACGAGGGGATGTAGCTTAAATTTGAGGGTTATAGATATAGGACGAACATCAGAGGTAGTTTCTTTACTTAGAGAGTAGTCGTGGTGTGGAACGCACTGCCTGCAACAATTGTAGACTCGCTAACTTTAAGGGCATTTAAGTTAACATTTGAATAGGCATATGCACGAGAATGGAATATTGTAGGTGAGATGGGCTTCAGGGTCAATCCACAGGTCGGCGCAACATGGAGGGACAAAGAGAACGTTACGTTTTATGTTCTATGTACCTCAGGAAGGTGCACTTGGTAACACATCCAGGGATGTGGAGCGGGAACTTAGAAAGGAATGATTACCTTATCGGGATTGTACTATACACCCTACAACAATCAACTGGAAATTGATAAACAATCTTGCAAGGGGATCGTGGTTATTTGTAGGAAAAATACAGTGGCAATGGTAGGGGATTTTAACCTTCCAAACATGAACTAAAATTGCCATAGTTTTAAGGGTTTAGACGGAAAGGAATTTACCAAGTGTGTGGAAGAAAACGTTCTAATTAATTAAGTGGATGTCCCGACTAGAGACAGTGAATAACTTAACTTACTCTTGGGAAACTATGCAGAGCAGGTCACTGAGGTGTCAGTGGGGGAGCAGGTTGTGCCAGAGGCCATAACTCTATAGTTTTAAAACAGTGGTGGGAAAATATGGATCAATCCTAAAACTTAATTTTCTAAAGTGAAGGAACGCCAATTTTGAAGGTATTAGGAAAGAATTTTCCGAAGCTGACTGGGGACGAATATTCGCCAATGAAGCAACAGTTGGAAAATGAGAAACATTCAAAAATGCGATATTGAGAATCCTGAGCCAGTATGTTCCTGTTCGGATGAAGGACATTGCTAGTCTGAAAAGGGAATACTGGACCACTGGAGAAATTGAGGTTGTGGTTAAGAAAAAGAAGGAAGCATATGTCAGGTATGGGCAGCAGAGATCGAGTGAATCATTAGCAGAGTATAAAGTTAGTCGAAATATACTTGAGTGGGGAATCAGGAGTGTGAAAAGGGGACATGACATAACTTTGGCAAATAGTGTTAATGAGTATCCAAGTTCATGTTATAAATAAAAGAAGGAAAAAAGGCTAACTAGGGAGAGAGTAGGATCCCTTAAATGTCAGCAATTCAGCCGATGAATGGAATAGCAGGAGGTGGGGATATTCTAAAGGAGTATTTTGCATTCGTGTTTACCATGAAGAAGAAAATGGAAGATGGGGAAATCGATGCTGATATCTTGAAAAATGTCCATATTAGAAGGGAGCAGGTGCTGGATGTCTTAAAATGCATATAGGTGAATAAATCCCAGGACTTTATCAGGTATACCCTCGATCTCTGTGGGAAGCTGGAGAAATGATTGTTGTGCACTTTGCTAAGATCTTTGCTTCATCAATCGTCAGAGGTGACGTGCCACATGACTGGATGTTCACTGAAGTGGTGTCACTATTTGAGAAAGGTAGGAAGGAACTGCAAACCAAAAAAACAAGCTAATACCAGTGATGCGCTAGTTTTTGGAAGGAATCCTGTGGGAGAAGATATGCAGGTATTTGGAATGACAAAGATTGATTAGGGATAGTCAACACTGCTTAATGCTTGAGAAGTCATGTCTCACTAACTTGATTGTATTTTTTGAAGAAATAACGGAAGATGAATGGTGAGGGCAGAACGGTGGACGTGATCTTTATGGTCTTTCGGAATGCATTTGCAAGATTTCTGATGGTAGAGTGGTTAGCATGGTTAGATCAGATGGAATGTAGGGCTAACTGCCTTTTTCTATCCAGAACTGGGTCCAAGGTAAAAGGGAGTGGTGGTGTTGGTTGTTTGTTTTCCAGGCTGGAGGCGTCTGACCAATATTTTGCCAGAAGGAATCGTTTGTGGGTCCAGTGCTTTTCGTTTTTTTTTAATGATTTGGAAGCGAGCATAGGAGTTATTGTTAGGAAGTTTACAGCTGTCACCAAAACAAGAGATGCAGTGGACAGAGAAGAAGTTTATCTCAGAGTACAAAGGGAACTTGACCAATTGGACCAGTGGGCGGAGGAGTGGCAGATAAAGTTTAATTTAGATAAATGTGATGTGCTGCATTTTGGAATGGCAAATCAGTACAGGATATATGCAGGTAATGGTATGTTCATGGGCGTGCGCTGCTGGACAACGAAACGTTGGTGTGTAGGTCCGTCGTTCCTTGAAAATGTATTTTCAGGTAGATAGGATAGAGAAGAAGGCGTTTTGTTTTCTTGCCTTTACTTTCCAGTGCATTGAGAATAAGAGTAGTGAGGTCTCGTTGCGGCTGTACAGGATATTGGTTCGGCCACTTTATGAATATTACATGGAATTCCGGTCTCCCTCCTTTAAGAAGGATGTAATGAAACTTGAAAGCGTTCAGAAAAGATTAACAGTAATGTCGGCATTTGAGGGTTTGAGGTCTAGTGAGACAGTGAACTGCCTGGGGCTGTTTTCCCTGTAACGATTGTCACAGAGGGGGGAACATTTGTTCCTTTATTTATAAAATCATGAGGGTCACGGACAAGGTAATCAAGATTGTATTTTCCATGGGCTGGGGGAATCCCGAAATAGAGGCAATGGCTTTAGGGTGAGGGGGAGGAATTCATAGGGACCTTGGGGGTAATATTTTTGACACAGAAAATGATGTGTGCATGGAATGAGCTGCCAGAGGAAGTGCTGAAAGCTGGCACGTTTCAAACATTTTTTGAACGTCTGGATGGGTATATCACCAGGAAGAGTTTCGAGGGAAATGGGCCAAATGGAACTAAATGTCCTGGAATGTCTGTTGAGCATGAATGAGTTGGAAAAGAGTGTCTGTTTCCATGTTGGACAACACTACGAGACATCAATAAGAGCATGGCTGAACTGTGATCTAACCCCTCATTCCTTCCTTTGTCCCTTACCTACAACATCTTCGTCCTCAATTCAATTTAAAACAGTAACACACTTCCCGTTGTGTTCTGTAATACGCAAGGTCATCCTCATCCCTTGTGGCATGTCCTGCTACCGAGCACAGCATCTGATTTCAGGTCAGTATGCATGACAGAAGGAACTCAGTGCCGGGGGGAGGTGTGTCTTGAGCCTAACCCTGGTGTTTGGATGTCCAGCATTGATCTGACATTCAGGGATTGTTTAACAGAGGTATAATGTGTGTGTGTCTCTCTGTGTGTGTGCGTGTCTGTGAGTGCCTATGTGAGTGAGAAATCGACTTAGAGACCCGAGCCCTGCATTGCTGGAGCTAGTACCCCTTTACTACAGAATTTATTAAGTATTAAGTATTACTTTCCATTTTGTTGTACACAAATCAGAGTGACCTCATGGGATAGTGACACCAAAGAATAGAATGATGACGACGACCATGTGTATCTTCAGAACAGCAATCTAACAGGGAATCAGAACAGAACAGTGAGAAGCAAATAAAGAACTTGGTGTTGAATTTGTAGAGTAGTTCAGGTCTTGCTATGTGTGTGTCCCTGTCTGTGCGGCCTGCCATTGTGTTTGTCAGTGTCTGTGCATCTGAATATAAAATCAAGAGAGTAGAGAGTGAATTTAACTCAGCACCTCTTGTCAGATTATACATGCCTATAAAAACATGTATTGGGATTTCAGCTGTATAAAACGCCATGGTTTATCTGTCTCGGGATTTGTTGATGGCTCCAATGTGGAGTGGTGTTTTCTCTGCATCAAACCCTGTGCTGGACATACCGTGGGGGTTGTTGGGGATACATTAAAGATACTGAAAGTGTGTTGTTGGAAAAGCACAGCAGGTCAGGCAGCATCCAAGGAGCCGGAGAATCTACGTTTCGGGCATGAACCCTTTTCCAGCAACACATTTTCAGCTCTGATCTCCAGCATTTGCAGTCCTCACTTTCTCCCATACATTCAAGTTAGCCTTACAGTATATCCAACTCTATCCTGTCCCTAACCAGCAAGTGTTTGTTGGGGACAGTATCGAGGGATATTAACTTTGGAACATAAGAACTATGCTCAGCCATTCAGCCCTTGAGCCTGATCTATCATTCGATGTGGTCATGGCTGATGTGTCCCCTCACTCCATGTCCCTTCCTTTGGCTCACACCACTCAAGACATTCAATGACGAAAAACATATCAGTCCATGATTTAAACTGAACAGCAGAATCGACATCCTCGCTGTTTATGGCAGAGGATTCTAAATCTGTCTTACACCTTGTGTCTCAAAGCACTTCTTCAATCTCTGCTGAGGTCTCTGGGCATTCAGCCTCAGGCTCTGCTCCATCTCGTTCGAACATCTGCAACCAGTAGGCATTCTTTATCTTGGTGGAACATGTCTCATCCAGTTGATACCTTGAAGGCATTGATTAGATCTCCCCTGAGTCTTTTCAATTTGAGCGGAAAAATTTGTACAATCTCTCCTCAGAATTTATCCCCTCAAGTCCAGGATCGTTCTTCCTTCAAACACTTTCATCCCGTTTTCCCGATCTATCAATATCTCTGTGTAATTTGGAGGGAGCATCTGCACTGCTTGCAGTGCTGCTTAACTTTAATCCTATCCCAGTGCTCTGCCTATATTGGGAGTGTAGTATCAAAACAGTGTAGAAAGCGCTTTACTCTGCATTGAATACTGTGCTGCATCTGTCCAGGGAGTACTTAATAGGGGTAGTCTAGGCGGTTCTTTACTTGGCATCTGACTTCATTCTCCACATGTTTCGGTGAGGTCTAGATTGAGAATGTGAGAAGGGCACATACTCTGATTGAACCCAGTAATGTTGCTGTCCTGAGTGTATTTGATGGGCTCAGGATGGGGGAAGTCGGTGATTTTATTAATATCTAACCCACGCTGAAAGTGGCCTGGGAATTTCAAAAGCTGCAGAGTTGAGAGAACTCTATTCTCGATGTAATCCCATTCTCTACTTGCACTGGTTTAAATATGGTGAGTCTGGTGAATTGTTAGGAGAACTGAAACAATGTGACATGTGAATTGATGCTTTGTGGATGTTACACCGAAGACAAGATAAATATAACGATCATATGATAATTTGGTAGCAGAAACACAGAAAGCTTCTGTTCTGTTACTTATCTTCAAATTTCAGTCAGGGCCAAAAAATACTGTCACGAAGTGCAATGAATCAAAAGCTGATTTCTGTCCCATATTAATGTATCATCACAATATGAATTTTCGTGACAGAGGTAGTAAATGGAGGAGTTCTTTGAAGGTGATTAAAATGCAAATTCAGAGACTGCTTGCAGTGAATCCCTGAGACAATGTCACATTTCCCCAGTTTTCGCCTTACTTTCCAAGCACGAAATATCTGCGCGACACAAATATGCCAAAACTGATATAGTTCACCCACTGAATAGCACGTGTACAGACTTGTTCAGCTCCTGATGATGGGCTTTTGCCCGAAACGTCGATTTTCCTGCTCCACGAATGCTGCCTGCCCTGCTGTGCTTTTCCAGCACCACTAATTCAGACTTGTTCAGTATCTGTCGCAAAGTTTGAATTCTGTCGAGCTCGGCCCCATCCTAAGTCTTTCTGAAACGCCACACAAACCACTTATGTAAAGATGAGACGTGAAGGCTCAGCTAGGGCGCTTGAGAGTAACAAGGCAGCCAGGAAGGACATAAAGAGAGAGCTGAGAAGATCCAGGAGGGGACATTAGAAGTCTTTGGCAGGTAAGATCAAGGAAACCCGAAAGCATTCTAAATGATGCCAGGGACATCAGATTGACTTTATTAAGATCTGGGTCATTCAAGGGCAGAGCATGGATCAGTAGAACAGAGAGTGCACTCAGGCCATTCGGCCCTCGATGTTGTGCCGACCTGTGGAACCTTTCTAAAGCCTTTCCATCCACAACTATTTCATTTTCGTCCGTATGTGTATCCAATGACCATTAAAAGATGGCGAGTCGACACCTATTTTGTTCCATGCACCTATTTTCTCTGAGTAAAGAAATCACATCTCTCACTTGTCTTATACCTATCATCCCTTAGTTTAAAGTTATGTCCCCTCATGCGAGCCATCAGCATCTGAGGGAAAATGCTCTCACTGTGCACACTATCTAAACCTCTGATTATCTTATATGTTTCAACTCAGTCACCTCTCAAACTTCTTCCCTCGAGTTAAAACAGCTTCAATTCCCTCAGCCTTTCATCATTAGACGTTGCCTCCATACCATGCAGCACCTTCATAAATCTCCTCTTAAACATTTCCAAAGCTTCCATATTCTTCCAATAATGTGGTGTCCACAAATGTACGCACTACTCCAAGTGTGACTGCGCCATAGGTTTGTACAGGTGCTGCATGACCTCGATGCTCCGAAACTCAATCCCTGTACCAATAAAAGCTAACACACCGAATGCCTTCTTAACAACACGATAAACCTGGATGGCAACTTTCAGGGATATATGTATGTGGACAACAAGATCTCTATGCTCATTTATGCTCACCAAGAATCTTACCATGCTCCCAGTTCTCTTTATGACCATTGCTCCTTCCGAAGTGAATTGTCGCACACTTTTCCACATTAAACTCCATTGGCCACCTCTCAGCTCAGCTCTAGAGATTAGCTGTGTCCCTCTGTAACCTTCAACATCATTCGGCACCGCCCACAACTCCACTGATCTTAGTGTCATCCGCAAATTAACGAAACCTTTCTGCTGCACACTCACCACGGTCATTTATAAAAATGACAAAGCACAATGTCCCCAAAACAGATTATTGTGGTACACCACGAGTAACTGTATTCCAGAATGAAAATTTTCTAACAACCACCACCCTCTGCCCTCTTTGAGCCAGCTAATTTCTGATCCAAACCTATAAAATTAACTTTAGCCTCATGCCTCCGTATTTTGTATAATAGCCTACCATTGGAACCTTACCAAACGCCTTATTATATCCATATACACCACACCAACCGCTTTACCATCATCCACCTGTTTGGCCCCCTTTTGAAAGAGCTCAATAAGGTTTGTGAGGTACGAACTACCCTTCACAAAACCATGTTGACTGTCTTTAATCAGCTTTATTCTCTTTTGATGGTTAGATATCCTATCTCTCATAAACTTCCCAATATTTTAACTATTTTAGCCAAAGTAAGGCTCACTGGTCTATGATTACCAGGGTTGTCTCCACTCCCTTTCTTGAATAGGAGGACCGTATTTGCTATACTCCAGCCTTCTTACACTAGTCCGGTAGGCACGGTGGCACTGTGTGGGCGGCACGGTGGCACTGTGGTTAGCACTGCTGCCTCACAGCGCCTGAGACCCGGGTTCAATTCCCGACTCAGGCGACGAACTGTGTGGAGTTTGCACGTTCTCCCTGTGTCTGCGTGGGTTTCCTCCGGGTGCTCCGGTTTCCTCCCACAGTCCAAAGATGTGCGGGTCAGGTGAATTGGCCATGCTAAATTGCCCGTAGTGTTAGGTAAGGGGTAAATGTAGGGGTATGGGTGGGTTGCGCTTCGGCGGGTCGGTGTGGACTTGTTGGGCCGAAGGGCCTGTTTCCACACTGTAAATCTAATCTGTAAATCTAATCTAATCTAATAATAATGACAGTAAGGTCAAAGCAAAATGCTCTGCAATCTCCTCCCTAACTTCCCAGAGAATCCTATGAGGGGAAGACAGCAAGACTTCAGACAGCAACAGTTGGTCAAGGATAGTATTACAATGACAGAAAGAACGTTTGAGAACTCGTCTATTGAGGTAATATGGACTGAGTTTAGAAGCAAGAAGTGAGAAGGTACCCGATTGGCTGTTTTCTACAGGCTTCCAAATAATTCCACAAACGTCGAGGAAAAGAGAACAAAGATAATTTTGGATAGGAGCAAAAGTAACAGGGTAGTTGTTATGGGGCAGTTCAACTTTCGAAATATAGATTGAAAATAACATAGATGGAGTGAAGGTGGATCCGTTTTTGTCCAGTGTGTTCAGGGTGGTTTGCTGATACACTATGTAGAAAAGCTAACAAGGGCAGAGGCTGCATTGGATTTGGTACGAGGGAACGAACCACGACAGGTGCCAGATTTTCAGGTCAGTGAGTACTTTGAGGAGAATGATCACAATGTGGTTACGGTTACTTTAGCGATGGAAAGAGCTAAGTATATAAAGCCGGGCAAGAGTTATTGTTGAGGGAAAGACAATTATGATGCGATTAGGCGAGATTTAGGATGCAGAGGATGGGGAAGGAATTTGCAGGGATTTGGCACAGTTGAAATGTGGAGCTCATTCAAGGAGCAGCTATTGCGTGACCTTGATAAATGTGCACCTGTCAGGTAGGGCAGTGGTCGAGCCAGGGAGCCGTGGTTTACTAAAGATGTTGAATCTCTTCAAAAGAGGAAGAAGTAAGTTTGTAATAGGATCAAACGTGAAGTCTCAGTATGGGCATTTGTGAATTACAAGTTAGCCAGGAAAGGTCTCAGTGACAGAGCTACGAAGAGCCAGAAGGGTGTGTAACAAGTCGTTTGCAGATATGGTCAAGGAAAACCCAAAAGCTTTCTATACATATATCAGGAATAAAGGTATGACGAGAGAAAGATTAGGGACAATCATGTATAGTTGTAGGAAGCTGTGAGTGGAGTCACAAGAACGCGCAAAATGAATATTTTTCGTCAGCATTTCCACTCGGTAAACACAATGTTGTCGAGGAGAATACTCGGATACAAGATATTAGACTAGACGAGATTGAGGTTCACAAGGAGGAGGTGATAGCAATTGTGGAAAGTGTGAAGATAGAACACTCCCCTGGGCTGGATGGGATTTATCAGAGGATTCCCTGGGAAGTTATGGAGGAGATTGCCGAGTCTTTTGCTTTGATCTTAATGTCGTTATTCTCTCCAGGACTCGTTGCAAGAAGGCTGCAGGATAGCAAATACGGTCCCCTTATTTAAGAAGGAGAGTAGAGGGTGGTGGCTGATAGAAAAATGTTCATTCTGGAGTACAGTTACTCGTGGTGTACCACAATAATCTCTTTTGGCGAGATTGTAATAAAGAGAACTGAGTGCATGGTAAGATTATTGGTGAGCATTAATGAGCATAGAGATTTTGTTGTCCACGTACATTGATCTCTGAAAGTTCCCACCCAGGTTGATAGGGTTGGAAAGAAGACATTCGGTGTGTTAGCTTTTATTGGTGCAGGGATTGAGTTTCGGAGCCTCGAGGTCATGCTGCACCTGTACAAAACTCTGGCGAAAAAACTACAAAACTTCACCACGATCCACAACTCGACTAACCTTAGTGTCATCTGCAAATTTACTAACCCACACTTCGATGCTCTCATTCACGCCTTGTATAAAATGAAAAACAGTGGCCCGAAATCAGATTCTTGCAGAAAGCCTCGAATAACCAAACACCAGGATGAATATTTCCCATCAACTCTCACCTTCAACCTGCTTTAAGCTAGCTAATTTCTCATCCAAACTGCTAAATCATCCTCAATCCCATGTCTCCATATTTGTGCAATAGCATACAGTGGGAAACTTACCAAACACTTTACTGAAATTCATATCTACGATATCAACCGCTTTACCACCATCCACCTGCTTGGTCACCTTCTCAAAGAACTCACTAAAGCACGTGCAGCACGACCTCCCCTTCACAAAACTGTGTTAACTATCCCTAATGAACTTATTCATCTCTCGATGATTATAAATCCTGTCTCTAACAACACTTCCCAAAACTTTGCTGACAACCGAATTCAGGCTCACAAGTCTATAATTTCCAAGGTTATCTCTACTCCCCTTTTTCAACAAGGGAACAACATTTGTAATCCTCCAGTCTTCTGGCACGATTCCTGTAGACAATGAGGATATAAAAATCAAACCCAAAGGCTGGGCAATCTCCTCATTGACTTCCCTGAAAATTCTAGGTTAAATCCTATCCAGCCCAGGGGACTTACCTATTTTCATAGTTTCCAGAACTGCTAATGCCTCCTCCTTATGCACCGCAATCCCATCTGGTCTAGTAGCTTGTATTTCAGTATTATCCACGCGCACATTGTTTTTTTTCTCTAGTGTGAATACTTACATGTTCATTTAGAGCTTAATCTATCTCCTCTGACTCCACGCACCACTTTGCACTCCTATGCTACATCAACCCTAATCTTACTCTAGTCATTCTTTTATTCGTGATGATGATTGCCCTCATTTGATCCATTTTCTTACTCTGCCTTAGGGTTCACCTGCTTTCTATTTTTAGCGCTCTGTTTTAGGGAACATCTCTGGGACACCCGCACGAACCAACCATAGCACCCTGTGGCCCAAAATTTCAACTCCCCCACCCACTCAGTCGAGGACATGCAGGTCCTGGGCCATCTTCACCGCCGCTTCCTCACTACCCGACGCCTGGAGGAAGAATGACTCATCTTCCACCTCGGAACACTTCAACCCCAGGGCATCAATGTGGACTTCACCACTTTTCTCATTTCCCCTTTCCCCCACCCCACCCGAGTTCCCAACGTCCAGCTCAGCACCATCCCTCTGACCTGTGCGACTGGCCTATCTTCTTTTCCACCAGTCCACTCCAACCTCCTCCCTGACCTATCACCTTCATCCCCACCCCACTCACGTATTTCCCTCTATAAAATATTCTCCTCCCCACCCCCACCCTCCTCTCATTTATCTCTCCACCCATCAGGCACTTTGCCCGTATTCCTGATGAAGGGCTTTTGCCTGAAACGTCGATTTCACTGCTCCTCGGACGCTGCCTGAACTGCTGTGCTTTTACAGCACCACGGTATTCCCGAATCTGGTTTCCAGCATCTGCAGTCATTGTTTATACCTTTGAGCGCATTGTACTCCCTGTTCGAGATATTCTTGATCCTGGCACCGGGGAGGCAACAAGCCATTCGCGCTGTCACCTGCAGAATGTTCGTACCTCTGAATTTAGAGGTTCATATCACAACCAATCGTTTGGAACCTGACATTCTACGTTACATTAAAGCCTGGCTTGGTGACACAAACTTGACTGCTGGTGCTACATGCATCTGAGATCCATCTCGAGTACATCCCAAGCAGCATACTTGTTTGAGATGGGGACAGTCACCAGAAATTCCAGCATTACCTGCCTCTTCTTCCTAACTTTAATAGACGTAACCCATCTACATGACTGTAACTGCAAATTTTCCCCCTTCCTATAAGTGCTATGCTCCTGTAAATTCTTCACTGCCTCTAACTGCCGTTCCAGCTGATCAAAATAATCTTATTGAATTCATAACCAAACAATCTTACTGCCAACATACTCAACCGTAGCATGGAAACTCTCCCTAACCCCTCACATCCGAGAGGAAGGGCACATTACTCTCCTAAAGGCAATCTTTACACCTGAACGATCTATAGTGACAAGAAATAGCACAGTCTTACTGCTCTAATAAAGCACTGCTCCAGGCAACTTCAGTATCAATATTTTTTATTTTTAAATTTAATCAAGAGGCTGAACTCAATAAACGTATCATCACAAAGAACCCGTTATGTTCACTATTGCAGACTTCCAAAAACAGGGCAGTAAGTTTCCACTTAAAATATTTTAAAAACAATGCACTTCGCTGCTCCAGCACTGCGAGCTCTCTCTCTCGCAGATTCCTTCAAGTTCATCTTGTAATTTGACGCTTGGTTAACTTTCATCGACACACTTCAATGTCCAAAGATACTTCCCTGGATTAGCTGTGTCAGGCAGTTGTATCGGTTTATTTCTCCTGTGATAACTTGAGCACAAGGTTCTTGACTTTGTCTCTCTCTCTTTTTTTTAAGTGTCATTTTTTATTCTAATCCTTCTTTTCCCCAAAATATCCAAAAGAACTTAGAAAACAGTAATTGCTGCTCGTTGAATTTGTTAAAATGACCTCTAATAGGGAAATATCTGAAACAAAAATCATACAGCAACATTTTTCCGGTCCTCTGTCTCGGATTACATGAATCATGAGAAATATAAACAAAGGAAGGAACTGATATCAAGCCAGGGGAAGTGAATGGAAACAAAGTATCCCTGGAAACACATTTACGATTTCAAAACATATTTTATATATGCTATTCAATCCATGCAATCTTTTTAATTGGAAACCTATCATGTTTTTGTAATTTGTCCAGATGTGTGGATCCGAGAGTTCTGTGAGAAAGGGTTTCCCACTTTGCCCTGCAGTGAACGACGATACATTCACCAGATAGTTTATTATTGTGTCTGTTTCACTTGCTGTGCAGTGATTGCTTGGGAGATTTTTTTTTTCAGAGGCATGAATCATTCCTCTTTCGGTTTGAGCTTTGTTGTTTAGCTTTCTATTTTCTGCTGATCATTGCTATCAGCAGTTTACTTTGACTTTGTTCCTCTCGTCTCCTCCGTGTTGCTCCTGGGATGGAGTCATTTCTTTCTCATTGGAAACAACAACAAAATCCTGTTGCTTCTGCTTTTTTTTCCATTTAGTTCATTCTTCACGTGGACACCTCGTTCCATTATCTGCTGCATCTCCTGTTGGCTCTCAGTCACTTGGATTTATTAATCAATTGAATTGTTTTTATAACTGGATATTTCACGGCATACTTTAACTGATCTCTAAATTTTTTCTGTGTCACCACATAAATAAGTGCATTTGTGCAGCAACTTAGATTCCGCAGCATGTATGCAACTTGTTCAAAGAGATAAAAATCATCCACGTAATAACCAGCATTGAACAGATATAAAACGTACATAAACCAGAGAAGGATAAAATTGGCGGACATGGCAAAGAGTAAAATCACAGATTTCTTTCTGCTGTCTATCTCTTGGTCAATCTCTGCTTTTCTCTGACCCCTCAGCCCTTTACGTGCCTTAACGGCCTCAAAGATGTGTCTGACGGTCAGAATATTTAGGAAGACAATAAAAATGAATGGGAGACATGGTGTTAAAAATATTTCAAGATATGTAAAACTCACCCAATGTACATTATCATAAAAACTGTCTTTGATGTAACAAAACCATTGAATGTTTCTAACGTTCCTTCCGGATTCATATATGAAATAATTGGGAATATTCTTTAAAGAGAAGAAAATGCAGATTGTTGCTAGAACTCTCACTGCTGTTTTCGCTGTGCAATACTGAGATTTCATCTGATGAATACAAATGGCTACAAATCGATCAAATGTAAAAGCAACAGTTAACCAGACAGAACAATCAACAGTAAAGTAGCTCAGGACGTTGAGAACACTACAAACAGGAGTGATCTCCAGAAAAGACAGTGGATAATAATAGTAAACAAACTCATCCAATACGATATCAAAAATAATGAACAGTAGATCAGACACTGCCATGGCTACGAGATAGCAAATGGAACATCTTGAAAGGCCACACTTGCTCCGAGATAAGAATGCAATTGCCACCAGACTAACTGTAAGATGAAACAAAATAGATTTGAAATGATTAATTGAATTTTCTAGATTAATGTTGAATTTTAGAACTCAGGTTTCTTTTTGTTCAGTACAATGTCATGAGAACCATTACAGTAGCTTCTCTCAAGTGAAGTAACTTGCACTTTCAAAAGACAAACACAATCACATGGGCAGAAAATTAATCTCAGAAACACGACCAGGTACGCATTACGTCTTTTTGGGGGCAGTGGAGGGGTTAGTCGGAAGATGGTATTTATTTTCCTTTACAGTGTCGAACTGTAGTTTCCCATAACAAAACACTCACAGAAAAACACCCGGAGTCAGTAAAACAACGAATCGGAGACTCTTGATGGGCAACTTTTTCACACAGAAGGTGATTTAATTTTGTAACGAACTGCTGCAGGAATTTATAAATACCGGTACCGATGTAATGATCAAAAGGCATGTGGACAGGTGCATGAATAGGAGAAGTATTGAGGTCTTTGGATGCCACAATGATTCTGTGGTTTGCACTGATGTCTCACAATGCAAGGGAGTCAGGTGAGATTGCAGCCTCACTGAGACTGCCGATGTTGAGTTTACACGTTTTCCCCGTATTTTACATCAGTTTCTGCCGGATGCACCAACTTTCTACAAAAGTCCAAAAATGCAAATTTCAGGTGGTATGGCTATGCTAAATTTTCCCTGGTGTTCAGGGATGTGTAGGTTAGGAGCGTTAGCCATTGGAAATGCAGGAGATAACGTAGGGGGATCGGATGTAGACTTGTTGGACTGAGTTACCTGTTTCCACACGATGTGGATTCGATGAAATGCAGAACTTCGTCGGCATTGACAAGTTGGACTGAAGTGTGCGTTTCCATCATGCAACGCTAAAATGCTCATCGTGCATTCAGGGATGGTAAAAACATTGTATGTCAATGGGTGTTTGATAGATTCTTACTGCTTAATGTTATTCTTGTCTGGTGCTTGCAGAGTGCGAATGTTATTTATCAATTACCACACCAGCTGGATGTTATCATGAAGTTTTGGGACACAAATGTCTTAATTATACAACGAGATAAAAAAAACTGTGCTGAACGTGGTGTAATTGTTTGCAAACATCTTCGCTTTGGACATGACAAGTGGAGGGAAGGGCTTTGGTGAGGCAACTGCAGAGTTTGGGGCCAAGGACACGACCTTGCAGAATTCATGCATCGATGTGTGACAGCTGAGATGCATGTCCTTTTAGTGCCAGAACCATCTTACCTGTAGGCAGTGCAATAATAAAGAGAGTTGGAATCTCTTTGACTCCAGTTTCTTAAGGCTTCCTGTTGTCAGGATATGTTTATGATTTATACGTTAAGAACGCGTAGATGTTATTTCAGTTAATACATTAAACTATAAAAATAGGAACATCTGATTAAGGAATAAATGTTTTGTAATGCAAGTCAAACATTCCAGAGATTGTCGCACTTTAAAGTTTAACACATGGTTATGTTGAATGGTCAGAAGCTGTCGAACAAAAATATGGGATTGTGTGATGAGGTTGGACATCTGGCAGAGTCAGAACGTTTATCATTATCACACGAAAAGAAGACAAATGCTCTCTACTTGGAAACTTAGATTTATGAGCTCTGCCAGTAATATGAATCAGGTAGTCGGCCAGCAGAATCTCACGAATATGCCTGAAGTCAAAAATCTTCTTCAAGATTTTCTGTACTATAATACAACATTCTTTATTGTATTCTCTTTCTGTCCTGTAATCCAATTTAATTCAATTGTTTATCACAGCCATCATATTCCGAGTGCTGATGCCCATTATTTATTGCATCAGAATGTTTTCCTCTTAAATTTATTTTGCTTTTTAATAATATTGCCTTAAAACTAACTGGTGCAACGTCCTTAACAAAACCTCTTCCTCCCAAGGAGGACACACATCACAAAGTAATGGACAGTGATCACTTTACAAAACAACTACGCTTAGATTATGAATTACCGATTCAAACATGGTTAATCAAAATCTTATCAGATACAGGCGCAAAAATGTGTCAACACTTGTTAGTCCAGATCCTTCATTATTAACGTCTCTATAAAGAAATGTAGTAGCCAAGATACAGGCTTGCCCTAACCATGCTGGAATATCAATTAGTTCAAAAGATTTTTTAAGTAACCATTATATGTCCATCGGACAAGTGAGTGAATTGACATTGCTGTTCTGTTATTTTCACGATATGCGAATGAGTCACATATATGCACCCCCAATGGAACATTTAACTTTCAAACTGAGTTCCAAATATACACATCAATGATTTATTTAAATTGCATTCTATCATGTTTACAATCTACAATGACAGGTTCATCAGTGAACACATCAGAAATTAGAAATGTATTATGAAAGAAGCATTACACGTTTACAGTCAAATTATGGTCCTCGTTATGAACGTAGTCAGGTATTCACTTGAATTCGGTTCACCACAAACAGATCAATTCTATATTCACAGATACCCCTACGTACAAAAAGCCACTGGCGCGCTCCAGTTAGTAACCCACACTCAGTATAATTTTACTTTGAGTGATGCTCCCAGTAACACTTGGGCACTGGGGTTACTTGTTCCTCTTTGAATAGGAACCCACATTTTGAATAATTCTAATTGGAAGAAGCAGACATATGTACAACATGAGTGGTTCCAAGACTTACCAGGAACTCCAACAACAGCAATGATGGTGTAGTAAACTTTTTTGACCATTTGCCTTCGAAGCTGCATTATATTGTGTTTGGCACTAACTCTCCCTTGCTGCAGCTGTTAACCTGTTGGAATTGGAGGTAATACAGTATCAGAGACTTTACTTTATATTGTGTGGTATATCCACTGGGAAATTATGATGACACGTTCCACCATTTAATCATTTTCAGCAGCTAAATTATCCCAACAGGTATACTTTAATGATGTTTTTCACTAAGTCCATTTGAAAAGCCCAAGTTCTGAATTAATTGGATCCTCTTGGGTCTCAAATGTGAATTGCAGGTTGTCTTCAAACAACAAGACTTGTTTTAGTTCCCTCACAATTAATCCCAAAAATATAATTTTTTGCACTTCTTTTCAGTCAGGACACTGGATGTTGCTGAGGCTATTCGGTCATTCAAAGCCTCTCGTTGTGGAATTCGTTAAGAGGTGTTCTACTCAACATGGTTATATTGTTGCTTTCCTTTTAACTCACTTCTGCAACTTGTTTGGCAAAATCTATCTGTGAATGAATTCTCTAACTCAGAACCAGAAGTTCATAGTAACCATCACAACAGTTTGAACGTACACGAGTTAATATTTCTTCAAAACGAAAACAAAAATTAATTAGGTGCAACTTAGATGAATTGGCCATGCTAAATTGCCCGTAATGTTAGGTGAAGGGGGAAATGTATTGGAATGGGTTTAGGTGGGTTGCTCTTCGGAGGGTCAGTGTGGACTTGTTGGGCTATAGGACCTGTTTTCACAGTGGTAATCATCTAATCGAATCTAAAAACAGAAACAAATTTCGAAATTTAAGTTACAAATCCTTGAATGATAACATCATTTGAGATAGACTTGACTCATCGATCCCTCGCGTTTGTAATTCGAAAATTATATTATAAACTCCATGTGTCCCATTTCAAAACTTACACCATTATCTTGATTGTCATTCAAGTCCTTTTTCAAGATTTTGAAGATTGCCAACTCAACTGACCGTCCTCTGGATGTCATCTTCCCTTTGAACCTCGAGCCTTTCAGCTACAATATGGGCCACATTGCTATTGGATCTTCAGAGAAGGGGAAAAAACTGCTTTATATTCCCCCAATACATGCCCCTCATCGTCTTATCCTCTTATCTCTACTCGTAATATCGCAACTCGACCTTATCCAGAATCTGTCTTCACAACTAAACTGCTACTCTCCCAGCAACATTTTCATGAATGTCTTTGTGCACCCTGTCTAATGCAATCACATCCTTCTTATCGTACAGTGACCTGAACTGCACACAAAACTCCAATCGTGACTGAACCAAAGTCCTCCAGATTACAGACAGGAAATCCCTGCTGGTAAATATACCTTTTTCACTGAATCATTAACCACTTCTGCCACATTGAGTGATATTTATTTCCTCTGAGCTTCCTCGTATCCCACCACTCATTGAGTACTGTCTTGTCTTATGCCTCCTGGCAAGAAGCATCATCTCACATTTATCAAAGTTAAATTTCATCTACCACTCACATGCCCTAATGACAAATGTGTCTGTTTCTATCTGTACCCTGAGATTATCTTCCTCACTACCATTCACCCTGTGAATATTTGTATCATCAAACTTACTTATAATCCCTAAACGTCCCCTCTGTTTATCCCACCAATCAGCCTCACCACTAACACACAGCACATATACACATTGGAATGTAAAGTATGCTAACATGTTCCTACTTATTACCTTCCTCACTGTGGGTAAGTATTTCCCTCTGCTCTTTTACAGTTCCTTCAAACTCACCAAACACAATAGCCCTCCTCAATGAAAATCAAAGGAGATGTCTCGTAATTACTCACGAACAGTACAAATAATCCCAGCTGACAGTTAGATGTAAGTTTGGAGTGCGCATAGCAGGACTCGGTCGTAGAAAAGGCCAATATACAATTAATGATGACAGAAGTTAAACTTGTTAATGTTTATTGGATAGTGGAGAAAGCAAGTGATATTCAAGACATTTGGGGGATGTGGGAAGCAGAGGTGTTTAAAATGTTGACTAAAGCAAGACCACCTAAATCTGAGCTGGATGATACTTGATTAATTTCAGGATGAGGTGTGAGAAAGACATTGGCAGTAGAAAGACAGTGCTCCACAAAACGTGAGAAGTGAAGCAATGTTATTAGGGAAGCACGAAGTGATCCTGCAAATCCATTTTGAAGAAATCCATTCCAGCCAAAATGGTAGAGTGTCCCAGAGTCTGCACTGAATGTAGCCTTACTGGTAAATAAGGGATATCAATCTAAAGATTTAGGCACTATGGCCATGCATGTAGAAACAATTAGGGAAGGGTATAAGTTCACGACAGGGCTTTGGGAACGCAGGGATGGCAGCTATATAAAAACACTAGTGTGCTGCAACTTGAAAGGAAGCCAAGGTAACAATCCAATGGAGCATGCCAGTGACAGTGGAGGAAGATGGTCAATATGATAATGAGCAATTGGATACATTAGCATAAAACTTGTGGTCGCAACATGATACAGATGGGGGGAGAGTGAAAGCAGCTGGACCAGTGGAAATAAGGTTGAAAGCAGGAGCTGGGGCAGTCGTAACATTTATGATGAATGAAGATATCTCAAGGATTGGTATACCGTCGGAAATCAGCTCAGAGAATGAGTCTGCCTTCATTCAGAACGCAGTTACTTTGATGCTGCATTCTTTGAAAATCAAGCAGAGGTTTGGATACGTATATCATCATCAGTCACAGGGTACGGTGAAAAGAATTCATGGGACATTGACAGCCAAATTAAACAAGATATGCACAAGCACCAACCTTAATTGGATGGATGTGCTACCACTGGCTTTACAATCTCACACGACATGAGATGCTCACACCGCTTGAGATGCTCACAGGTAGACCGATGACAGTGCCCAGGTGGACAGGCGCATACAAAGGGCCTAGCTTGGAGCAGTTAAACTCAGACCTTAAGCAATATATGCGGCAGCCACCAATGATACATGAGACTATCCACCTGCTGGAAATACAAAGGGAACAGACAGCTGTCAACGAGGATGGACCTAGTCAGCCCGGGGATTGTGTGTACGTTCGGGTATTTCGAAGATGCTGAAATGAGTCGAGGAGCGAGAACTTTCTCAGTCATGAAGGCATCACCTACCGTCATCCAGTGGAAGGACGACACATATGGTACCACCTTAATGATTGTACTAAAACTCTCTCACCGGCACAAATGAACTCTAACACTGAGTGGAGTTAAGGCTGAAAAACGTGTAGACGTGTAGGGCACACAGGAGGCTAGTACGCCTCCACAGGTTTCTGAAGAAGGTAGAGGTGAAGTTCTTGGGAATCCTGATCATTACAGAAATGAGCAGAAAATGCGTTGCTGGTTAAAGCACAGCAGGTTAGGCAGCATCCAAGGAATAGGAAATTCGACGTTTCGGGCATAAGCCCTTCATCAGGAATCAGGAGAATTTGCCAAGCAGGCTAAGATAAAAGGTAGGGAGGAGGGACTATGGAGATGTGATAGGTGGAAGGAGGTCAAGGTGAGGGTGATAGGTCGGAGTGGGGTGGGGGCGGAAAGGTCAGGAAGAAGATTGCAGGTTAGGAGGGCGGTGCTGAGTTGAGGGAACCGACTGAGACAAGGTGGGGGGAGGGGAACTGAGGAAACTGGAGAAATCTGAGTTCATTCCTTGTGGTTGGAGGGTTCTCAGGCGGAAGATGAAGCGCTCCTCCTCTAGCCGTTGAGGAAGATGAGACACTCCTCCTCCTGCCGTCGGAAGATGAGGCATTCCTAGCCTGCGGCGCCTGGTATTCCCAGGCGGTCTCCCATCCAAGTACGAACCAGGCCTGAGTCTGCTTAACTTCCGTGATCAGACGAGATCGGGCGTTTTCAGACTAGTATGGCCTATGACCACACAGAAATGATACTTATGGAGATGTCGTGAACAGTCCTCTTGGAAGCATGGATAGGGACGACATGGGGGATGCCCCTGATACCCACCTCCCTCATGCCAGGCCTATATAAAAAGACTTGGAGCCCATTAACTTTGCAGACCTGGACAGGAAATGCCAGGGTTATTTTGCTGCCCTAACATGGGTACGCGATCGTGACAATCACTGGTATCAATTGGCAAATTGCACAGTCGTAGTAATGGCTTGACAGGACTGCTTTTTGTGTACCAAGTTAACCCCCTCATACTTTGTTGTCCATATGCCCTTTAACTTGACCATCTGTACTGAATGGTGTTTGAAGCACTCTAGCCGACCCCTTTACCAAATGATTCATCAACTTACAGGCAGTCCTCTTGCCCCCTTTTGGTGCCTGCTACTTCAGGCCACTACATTCTGTCAGTAGGATGACGTGGGCTGGCAGCAACTCCAACGGTGGTGTTGATATAGTACCCCGTGGTTCACCAGTAAGACTAATTACACGTTTCCCGAGGCGGCATTCAGGAAACGGGAAGGGTGGTGTTTTGAAAGATTTAAGTGAAATGGTTCCACACTAGCAGGCTACTTTATGGGTCTTTGTGGGAATACGAATCAAATGGAAGTGGACACCACATTTGGGGCTGTTTTAAATTCTCAACGTGTCCCACTGACAGATACTTACTGGCTGAGGTAAGAAAGTAGGGTTGCTCATGACGCTGCCCACAGACTGGAGTGACAGCTTTGCCCGTGTAATGCTCCGACACAAGGTAGTTATACCACCACACGCAGCTTGACGCTACGTTACAGTCGCCGAACTAAGCGACGGTATGTCTCTGATCCGACAATTCAGATTGATAGTATAGAATAGCCAAGAGGTATTCCTAACGAGTTTAAGGCCCGCAATGAGATTGTCGCGGGCTGGGAAGCTAGTATCCCAATGATAGGGATTAACAAGAGTGCTGAATGGGATAATTACATTTATTACAAAAAGCAGAGATTTATCAACTATACTGATGATGCTGTTGTGGCCTTCGGAGAACAATTGGATGCGACCACTAAAATGACATGACAAAACAGACAGGCCTTAGATTGGATACAGGAAGAAAAAGGCAGAGTTTGTGTGATTTTTGGGCAACATTGCTGCACCTTTATACTTAACAACACTAGCCCTGGGGGATCTTTGACTGAAGCAATGGAAATACTAAACAATCTAAGAAGGGAGATAAAAATGAAAACAATGCAGGGTTTGATCATCAGGGTTTTGATTGGCTGAATACTGTATTAGCGTCCTGGGTAGCATGGTTTGTCAAGATTGGTCTGACTGTAGGTGCAGCTTTGCTTGTTGTTGCCTTCATCTTTTGTTGTGCTCTACCTTTTATTAAATCCTTTTTAGTTCGGGCCACTGCACGACAACTTGTGATCATTTCAGATATCACAGCAAAAGTATATTCCTCAGTTGGAACCCCACTGTTAGTTGGTTATGGTCTAACATCTGCCACAGTACAAGGAATATGTCCACGTGGGGACGTCGATGATAGTTCTGATGAACGTGGTGCGGGTCCTAGATTGTGAGGAATCTTGGGTCTTTTTCCTGTTCTGGTAATTGGAGAGCAGGTTTTTGGCCCAAGGGACCTCAGGAATGGAAGAAGAAACCTTTATGTTTCCGACTCCGAAAATTATTTTGTCCATGTTGGGATCTATATTTCTGGTATTGGGCACAAGAGAGACTAAGCTTATTGTCTTCTTTCCATGGGTTAGACCAGTAGGTCTCAAAGGGGGAAATATGGAAAATAAATAACATGAAAGCACGGGAAGGGCGAAAGCAGGAAGGCCACTAGCAACTGTATTATGTGGAAGGCAGGGGCAGAATGGGATAACCATAGTTGAACGTTCTTTCACCAATTCGCAGAGTAAGGTTAAGGCTGAAAGGTCACTGTGGCATGATGACATAACAAAAGCAATAAATCAAGTTTCTCTGTTCTGTGTTATTGTGACAGGATTGGGACTATAAATATTTGGGACATGACATTAAAATAGCTAATTTATAGTTACTAGAGTGAGCTTGAGACAGGAGACTATTGCAACAGATGGAATATTTAAATATCTATCATGATAAGTTAGTCTGCATTTGAATATCACTTTAGCAGAGTTACTAATAAATATCTAACGGTGACATTAGAATAACGTTAAGTAGAATGCACAACTTAGATGATAATGGGAACTAACAGCACTGGTTTATTGTGTACCTAGAGTGAGGTACTTGACTAATGCATTTGGACATGTTGGTAAGCTAACAGAACCATGATTAAAAAAATATAAAAATCCACGGAGCCAAAGCTGGGTGGGCTTTCGAGAATCAACTTTCTCGGTGTGACGGTTTTTTGTTTGCAAATAAAAGGCCGTCTTCTTGAAGAACTCTCTGCGTCTCCTGGTAGTTCTCTATATATTCTCCACAACAGTGTTCGACAAGGTTCCTCTATTGTTAAGCCATAGACTGTGTAGCAAGGTTAGATCACATTGAATACAGTCTATTCAGCCTCTCCGCGTAGCTCAAACCCTCCAGCAGGTCGAAGGACTTGACCGAGTCCCCTAACCTCCTCCCCGACAACAAACCAGACTGGGCCCCGCCGTCATCCCTGTCCTCGATGATGCAGTTAAAACTTACCTCCCCCAAGGACAACACACTGGCCTTCCTCAATGGAGTATGGCTCTCGGAGTGGGAGATCATGCCTCACAAATTTGTTACAGTTCTTTGATGAAGCGACCAGGAAGGCTGAGGAAGGCAGGGCAGTAGATATAGCCTATATGGATTTCAGTAAGGCTTTTGATCATGTTCTACATGGTAGGCTGCTCTGGAACATTAGATCGCATGGAATCAGGGCACGCTGGCAACCTGGAAATCAAATTTGCTTGATGGTAGGAAGCAGAGTTTCATAGTGGAAGGATGCGTGTCGGACTAGAGGCTTGTGACTCTAGTGACTAGAGGCTTGCTGCTGCGCCCATTATCGTTTGTTATCTATCGCAATGATTTGGATAAGATTGTACAAGGCATGATGAGGAAGATTGCTGAAGACACTAAAATAACCAGTACCGTGACATTGAGGAAGGTTGTCAGAAGTTGCTCCTGGACCTTGTTCAGCTGAGGAAATGAAAAATGGCAAATGGAGTTTAAAAGACATGAATGTGAAGCGTTGCATTTTAGAAAGTCAAATCAAGATATGAGTTTCATGGTGAATGGTAGGCTTTAAGAAGTGTAGTGGAACAGAGGGACCTTGGAGTTCAGGTTCACAGTTCTCTGAAAGTGGAGTCACAGGTAGGCAGGTCAGTGAAGGAGGTTATTGGCACACTGACCTTCATCGCTCAGGGCATTGGGTATAGAAGTTGAGAAGTTATGCTGCAGTTCTACACGACATTGGTGAAGCCACACTTGTATTGTCTCAGTATTGATCATCTTGTTACAGGAAAGATGTTGTTAAACTGGATAGAATGCAGAAGAAATTGGCAAGGATGTTGCCTGGACTCAATGGTCTGCGTTCCCGAAACGTAGAATTTCCTCTTCCTTGGATGCGGCCTGACCTTCTGCGCTTTAACCAGTAACACATTTTCAGCTCTGATCTCCAGCATCTGCAGACCTCACTTTTTACTACAACAGTGGATATTGTTTCTTTAGAGTATACGAGAATGAGGGGGATCTTGTAGAAGTGTATTTGATCGTGAGAGGCATTGATAGGGTGAATGCACTCACTCTTGTTTTCCCACAGTTGGAGAATCGAGGACTACAGCGCATCAGTTTACAGTTAGAGAGGAAAGAATAAAAGGAAACCCGAGAGTCAACACCGAAGGTGATACACATATGCAATGAGCTGCCAGCGGAAGTGGTTGAGGTCGGTACATTAACAATCTTGAAAAGACATTTGGTTACATACATGGATAGGAAATGTTTAGAAGGATATGGTAAAAGGGTCGAGTGCAGGGAACTGGGGTTGGCGTGGATGGACATTTTGGTCAGCATGAACGAGTTCAGGCCAAAGGGACTGTTTCAGTGTTGTAGGACACTGTGACCTGTGGGTGGCCAGCTGATTGGGCTGAATATAAACTAAATAATTATAAATCGTAGCTTAAGAGTGAAGGAAGAGCATAAAAATGACGGTTGGACAATGTATCAAATCGACCGTGTATGTTTTTATTAAGCGGAGGAAATCACATTCTCCTGTATGTTGCTGCAGTGGTGATGATCCTCTTCGCGATTGACCATGACAACTACTCCAATGACAAGTCTGGAGAAAAAGTAGTTTACATTGGTGGTGAGTACCATTGATAAAGTTCAGTCAGTTTGCCTATATGCTGAGGAAGTGCATTTTCATTTCAATTAAGCTTCACCCATTTTTCATCACTTTCAGTGAAAATAACAGTCTAAGGCAGTTTACAATATAAAGGGACATGGATAGGGTAAATTGACAAGGTCTTTTCTTTGGGTTGAGGGAGTTCAAAACGAGAGGGCATAGGTTTAGGGTGAGAGGGGAAAGTGTAAAAGGGACGGAAGGGGCGAAATTTTCATGCAGAGGTTTGTGTGTGTATGGAATGAGCTGCCAGAGGAAGAAATGGAGGCTGGTATAATTGCAACATTTAAAAGACATCTGGATGGGGATATGAATAGGAAAGGTTCAGAGCGATATGGGCCAAGTGCTGGCAAATAGCACTGGATTAGGTTTGGACATCTGGACGGCATGGACGAGTTAGACCGAAGAAAATGTTTCCGTGCTGTACATCTCGATGACGCTAAATTGTCAGGTACTTCTAGATTAGATTTTTTTCAAGATAACTTACAGTGTGGAAACAGGCCCTTCGGCCCAACCAGTCCACACCAACGCGCACCCACCCAGACTCGTCCCCCAACATTTACCCCTGCACCTAACACTACGGGCAATTTAGCCACGGCCAATTCACCTTATTGTGGGAGGAAACCGGAGCAAACCCACGCAGACACGGGGAGAATGTGCAAACTCCACACAGTCAGTCGCCTGAGGTGGGAATTGAACCCAGGTCTCTGGCGCTGTGAGGCAGCATTGCTGACCACCGTACCGCCTAAATTTACCTTTAAAAATTATAGAACACCAGGTTATAGTCCAACAGGTTGAGAAAGAAACTTACTAAAGTAAATGTTGACCAAATGGAAAACACTCCTGGAATGGAGGACGAAGAGAAGGCAGACAACATCATGTTATGAAGGTGTAAAAATGTACTGTACCTTGAAGTAGTTTAAAAGCTAACAGAACTGCCTGATAGCTCCATATGATCTGAACAAAATCCAATGTCACATTTGATCTAACAGCTAGTGTAGCTGGTTGCCTGGAGACAAAAATACATTTGAGTTAAGGCCAATCAGTTACATTATACCCCCCAAAATACCAACCTCCAATCAAGTTTGAAAGTAGTATATTGTCAACAGTAAATACCAATGACGCAGTCTGACATTTTGTGGGTATAAGACCAGGAAAATGTGAACAGTTGAGGGAGAAGTACCAAGCCAACAACAAATGCTGGTCGCCGTCAGGATAGGTATCTGAAAAGTACATTTATCTATCATCCACCTGTGAAACAGAAATCCTCTGGAGAAGAAAATTTCCAGAGGAAGGTACAAATTGAAGATTTGACAGCTGTACTGTTTTGAAATTAGCATTTTGATAAATCATAGTCGGGTTTTATCGGATTAGTATAATAGAAAAGAAAGTAAAGGTAGGAGATGTAGTTAATAGTTAATTATTCTCTATTATACTTTAAGAAATAAAACTGTTACTTTTTACTTTAACTAGTTCTTGACTTTTCGAATTTTCACAGATTAGCGTATGTGATAAATATGGTCTGTGTTGATGGTTTAAATTAACAGAGAGTCGGGGGTGGGGGCGGGGGTTCCGAGTGCAGACAATAAGCAGACATTTTGTGTCGATCCTGAGCAGAGAGGGTAAAAGTAGCATTCGGGAAATAGTTGTAGATCAGAAATAAAAAGGGAGAGAGGAAGTCAAGATAGTTACCATTACCAGTTGGGTAATGCTGTGCAAATATTGAATTTACACTTTCCAAGGCCCTGATGTATTTCATCCTCAGAGATTAAAATAAGGAGGTAGTGCAATGATTGATGTGTTGGTTTTGACTTTGCGGAACTCTTTATATTCCAGGAATGTTCCTTCAGATGGGAAATAGCAGGGATCACTCAGCAAGAAACACAAACTAATTGACATGATATCTAGCAAAGGTAACATCACAAGCTATGATTAAAGATGTTATAATGAGCAGTTGGTTTTGATGTGCAAGTCATTTATCGGAAACAATAAATATTAAATAATAATGGGCGGCAGGGTGGTTCAGTCGTTCAGTGGTTAGCACTGATGCCTCACAGCGCCAGAGACCTGGGTTGAATTCCCACCTCAAGCAACTGACTGTGTGGAGTTTGTGCATTCTCCCCATGTCTGTGTGGGTTTCCTCTGGGTGCTCCGGTTTCATCCCACAGTTCAAAAATGTGCAGGTTAGGTGAATTGACCATGTTAAATTCCCCGTAGTGTTCGTTGAAGGGGTAAATGTAGGGGACGTAGTCTGAGTGGGTTGCTCTTTGGAGGATCGGTGTGGACTTGTTGTGCCAAGGGACTGTTTGCACACTGTAAGAAGTCTGAAAAAAATCTTGTCCGTGGAGGAACAGAGGGATCTGGGTGTTCAAGTGGGTAAATCTCTAAAAGTTGCCACTTAAGTGGTTAGGGTTGTTAAGAAAACGCATGATGTTTTGGTTTTCATTATTGGAAATCGACTTTAAAAGCAGTGAGGTTTTGCTGCAGCTCTACAAAACCCTGGTGAGACCACACTTGGAATATTGTGCCCAGTTCTGGTATTCAGCCTATTATAGGAAAGATGCGGAGGCTTTGGCGAGGATACAAAGAAGGTTTACCAGGATGGTAACTGGACTGGAGGGCTTGTTTGCCACAGAGAGATTGACGAAGCTCGGATTTTTGTCTCTGGAGAGGTGGAGGAAGAGAGGTAAGCTAATTGAGGTATACAAGATAAGGAGAGGCATGGATAGAGTTGCTAGCCAGAGACTATTCCCTAGGCAGGATTGACTGGTACGAGAGGTCGTCGTTTTAATGTTTTAGGAGGAAAGTATAAAGGAGATGTCAGAGGTAGGTTCTTTGTGCAGAGAGTTGTGAATGCATGGAATGCATTGCCAGCGGTGGTGGTGAAAGCAGAGTCTTTAGGGACATCGAAGTTACTGCTGGACATGCACATGGACAGCAGTGAATTGAGGGCTGCGTAGGTTAGGTTATGTTGTTTTAGATTCGGATTAATACTCAGCACAACATCGTGGGCTGAAGGGCCTGTTCTGTGCTGTACTTTTCTATGTTCTATGTTCGACTTCTGTTTATGAATGACCAGTTCGTCTGTCTCCTCATTTTGACAAGGGTATTGTGTCTGTTGTATTGTTGAGAAACTTAGTGAAATTTTTTCTCTGAGAAAAAGACCAAAAATATCATCTTTATTTCTCTGTTGTTTACTTTGTCCCAATTGCAGCTTTTCTTCTGCTGCCAATCGAGGGCACGTATTTGACTTTCCTGATCACATTTTGCTTTACCTGCTGAAAACTGTTTCAAACACATTTGTATCTCTCAGTAGTTTAATTTCATGGTGTTTTCTCTCACAATGCATTATTTTGTTAGTCCCTCCCTTTACTGAATTAGAAACTGTTCTGGGTATCCAGAGCCGGGGTTTAACGTCAGCTTTATATATATTTTATACGTTTAATACATTGCCACTGCACCAGAAAACGCTCCTCACCACCCACCATCAGCTTTGTACACCTCGTCCTTTCATTGACAACACTCTTTACCTTCCTCTGGATTCCATGATTAGATCGTTTTAGGCTTTTGCTCATGTTTGCAACTGAAATTTGTTACACATGATGAAATCATTAAAATCTTTGATTTAAATGGAGGCTAACCAGATTACAGATTATACAGACTGTCGCATTATCAGGAGCAATGGGGAGGCATTGCTTCCCTGTGAGGTTGTCCACTTGCCAGATGTCGGCTGGCTTGTGCCTGTGAGTTCAGTGTTCAGTATCGGTGATCTTATGAGGGAAGGTTATGCTCTAGTGAAGAGGTTAGCATAAAGCTACTTCTTTAGATGAAGTACTTGCTTTCTGACGCAGACATGATTATTTCCATTGAATGTTTGCATGATGATTAAACGTATTTATTTCGGGGGAGTCTGGAACCAGATACCACGTTATTGAAATCGAGTGTATCAGAAGGAATGGAATATCCGTCAACAATCTAAATTATCTTCAATCCCTGTTGACGCAAGAGGTGGCTGGATGTTTGTTGATCGTCTGGCCGAGATGGTTGTTTTGCAATATGTAAGTGTCTGGCCAAATCAAAAGAAGGAGTGGGCCAACAGGGACAGTGACATCAATTGAGGGCTCAAGGGCAGAGTCATTAATCTGCTCAGAGAAGAGTTGGTTCAGCTTTTTGAATCTTTTCTGTCTCTCTCTCTCTCTGCCTGTCTCCATTTGGTAAAATCTCCTTCACCCCTTCTCTGTTCTCTGTGATGCTCGGTCATTCTCACTATCTTGCCCTCTCACACGCCGACTCCCAATCTTGTTCTTTCACTCTTTATATCACTCAGTCTGTCTATCTGCCTCTGTCATTATCACTCTGTCTCTCCATCTGCCTTGTTCTCTGTGTTTTCTTTCTCTCATTTTCTCTCTCTCTGTGTCTCTTTCTCTGTCTTGCTGTCTCTCATTGTCTTTCTTTCCTAGCTTTGTCTCTAATGCTCTCTCTCTCTCTTAACTATCTTTCTCTCTATTACTGACTCTCAGACATTCCCATTGCCTCTTCCAGTCATTCTCTCACACACACTTTTTCTCTCTCCTTCCTGCTTTTTTTTAACTTCTTTGACTTTGTCTCTATCCATGACTCTCTCTCACTGTCTCCCTCTCTGCTTATCTTTCCCTCTGTGTATCTCTCTTTCTTTCTGTCTTTTACTGTCTCTTTCTATCTGGCTACCTCTATATACCTCCCACTATCTGTAATATCTTTCCCTTTCTCTCCCCCACCTGTCTCTCTCTCACTGTGGCTCCCTGTGCCCCATGGTATCTCCAGGTCCCAGTCTCTGCCATTCTCTGTCTCTGTGCCTTCTTCTGTGTCACTTTCTCTCTCACTCACTCAGTCACTCACTTATTCATTCTCTCTCTCTATCTCTTCTTTTCACTACTCTCTCTAGGTCACTCACACTGCCTGTTCTTCTCTCCTGCTCTCTCTCTCTCTCTCTCTCTCTCTCTCTCACTCTCTACCTATCTCTCTCTGTCTCTCTTTCTCTCTCTCCCACTGGATGTCCCACTCTCCCGCTATTGCTGTCCCTTCTTCTCTTTCTAGCTGCTCATCCCTCTCTCTCTCGCTTTCTGTCTCTTTTTCTCTCTTGCTGTCTTGCACTTGCTCTGTCTCCCGCTGTTTCTCCTTCTGTATGACCTTTTCACTGTTTCTCTATCTGTACGTCCCTCCCTCTCTTTCTTACACTGTCTCCCCTTTCTTGCTGTCTTCCCCTCTCTCTCGCTGTCTCCCCCTCTCTCTTCTCCCGTCTCTCTCTGTCACGATCTCTCTTTAACTGTCCCCTTCTCTCTCACTTGCTGCCCCACATTCTCTCTCGCTCATCTTCCAGCGCGTTCACTCCCGCTGTTCCGTTTTCTCTCTCGCTCGCTGTCCCACGTGCTCTTTTGGTCGGGATCCTGCACTCTTTCTCGCTGTGCCACGTTCTCTCTTTTTCACTGTCCCACGCTCCTTCTCGCTCACTGTCCATCCCTGACCCCCTCTCTCTCACTGTCCAGCGCTGCCCCTCTCTCTCTCTCCCTGACCGCTCTTTCTCTCTCTCTCTCTCTCTCTCTCTCTCTCTCTCTCATTCTTTCTCTCTCTCTTTCTCTCTCCCCGTCTCTATTTATTTCTAACCATCCCGTGTATCATGCGGCATCAAGTAATGCATCAGTCAAAGTAGCTTAAAATGAAGTTACAGTGAGTTATCAAGAAGGCTTGTGACGTTCTCTGTTTCATTGCAGGAGGATTTGTCCAAAAATAAGTAACGTTGTTCTGCTCTCTGTCAATTACCCTGATTCTCTCCTTAAACCTCTCTCTGATCCCAGAATTTATCACAACACTAGTATAGGGATATAAAGTAAATCAACATTGAACTTCCCATGCAAGAACTTGAAATGTGAATTGCAGGGTTTCACGTTTTCTTTAAAATGATGGGCATTGTTCCAAGTAACTCATCTCAAACTGTGCCCATTGAAACTGGAAAGAGAATGTTTTACCCAAACTCTGTTCCTTGACTCACACCCTGACTTTACTTCTTTCAGTTACCACAGAGGAGCTGGGCACCAGCCGACCGATTATGGGAGAGAACACTTCGCCTTCCTGGAGGCTTTACCTGCTTCCCAGTGCAGAAAGACCAACAGTGATGTAGACTTGAAACCCAGCAGATCAATACATCCTTTCATTACCTATGATGTGAACATTTTCCTGAACTCCCTAGGTGGAAATTACCTTGCTGTCTTCCCGAACAGCGGCAGTCGTTGCCCAGAAAATAAATTGCTGAACCCCGCCCAGATCAACGGGAACCGCACCGCGGCTCAGCTTTTCCAATCTCTCCTGAATAACAGAATCCCGCACAATAACCAGCCAGTGGGCTGTATCATTCTCTACACCACATACAGCCCATGTCGAGACCACTGCTTCAATAACACGGGGAATTGTGAGATCATCCCTGCCTTGCAAATTTCACCATTTCGGGACATATGGGCTGAACCAGACATTCAGAAATATTTTGTTTTCAGTAAAATATTTGCCGATGATGCAGATCAGAGGTGACACGAAGAAATCCGGGAAAAGCTGGCTGCAGTGGAGAATATTGAGTTTAATATCAGAAGGTGTGATGTAGAATACTCATTAAGATGTAGAGAAAGTTCCGCACCTGAATACTGCATCGAGCAGACTTAAAATTGTCGAGTCCTCTACTGATGCAGGCAGGGCATTCCATGCCCTTACTACTCTCTGAATAAAGAATCTATCTCTGATGTCTGGCCTATATGTATCACCCCTCAGTTTAAACGATGCCCCTTGTGCTAGCAATTACCATCCAAGGAAAAAGGCTCTCACTGTCTGCCCTATCTATTCCTCTGTTCATCTTGTGTGCCTCTGTCAAGTCACGTTTTAATCTTCTTCTCTCCAAGGAAAATTGTATTAAGTCCCTCAGCCTACTTCATAAGACCTTCCCTCCTTACCAGGCAACATCCTGATAAATATCCTCTGCACCATTTCCAAAGCTTCCACATCCTTCCTATAATGCAGTGAGCAGAACTGTGTGCAGTACTCCAAGTGTGGCCACACCAGAGATTTTTACTCCTGCAACATGACCTCATGGCTCCAAAACTCAAACCCTCTATTAATAAAAGCTAACAAACGTATGCCATGTCAACAACCCTTCAACGTGGGTGGACATTTTCAGGGCTCTAACATGGACACTGAGATCTGTCTGCTCATCCACACTACCAATAATCTTACCATTAGCTCAGTATGCTGTATTTCTATTACTCATTCTAAAGTGGATCACCTTGCACTTTTCCACGTTAACCTCCATTTGTCACCTCTCAGCCCAGCTCTGCAGCTTATCTATGTCTCACTGTAACCTACAACATCATTTGGCGCTGTCTGCACCTCCACCAACATTAATGGCCTCCGCAAATGTACTAACCAAGGCTTCTATGCCCTCATCCACATCATTTATAAAACTGATCAACAGCAGTGGCATCAAAACAGATCCTTGCAGTACACCACTAGTAACCGAACTCCATGATGAAACAATTTCCATCAACACCACTATCTGTCTTCTTACAGCAAACCAATTAATGATCGAAACCGCTAGATCACCCTCAATTCCATGCCTCCGTATTATCTGTGATAGCCTACTGTGGAGAATCTTAACAAAATCCTTAATGAAATTGAGATGTTTGGCAACAATATTTGAAAGGGTTCAGAAAAGATTTCCAAGGATGCTGCCAGGGTTGGAGGGTTTGGGCTATGGGGAGAGGCTGAATATACTGCATTCAATGTGAACTAACCTTGCTACACAGTCTATGGATTAGCATAGAGGAACCTTGTCGAACACTGTTGTGGAGAAAATATGGAGAACCACCAGGAGACGCAGTGAGTTCTTCAAGAAGTAGGCCTTTTATTTGCAAACAAAAACCGTCACAACGAGAAAGCTGATTCTCGAAAGCCCACCGACCTCATGCTCCGTGGATTTTTATATATTTTTAAATCATGTTTCTGTTAGCTTACCAGCACGACCAACTGCATTAATCCAGTACCTCACTCTAGGTACACAATAAACCAGTGCTGTTAGTTCCCATTATCACCTAAGTTGTACATTCTACTAAATGTTATTCTAATGTCACCGTTAGATATTTATTGGTAACTCTGCTACAGTGATCTTCAGTTGCAGACTAACCTATCATGATATATATTTAAATATTCCATCTGTTACAATAGTCTCCTGTCTCAAGCTCACTCTACTATTTAAATGTCATGTGCCAAATATTTATACTCCCAATCCTGTCATAATAACACTTAACAGAGAACCTTGCTTTATTACTTGTGTTATCTCATCTTACCACAGTGACCTTTCAGCCTTAACCTTAATCTGCTAATTGGTGCAAGAATATTCCACAATAGTTATCCCATCCTGCCCCTGCCTTCCACAGAATACAGTTGCCAGTGGTCTTCCTGCTTTATCCCTTCCCATGCTTTCATGTTCATTATTTTCCATAATCCCCCCTTTGAGACCTACTGGTGTCACCCATGGACAGAAGACAATAAGCTTAGCCTTTCTCGTGCCCAATACCAGAAATATAGATCCCAACATGGACAAAATAATTTTCGGTGTCTGAAACTTAAAGGGTTCTTCCTCCATTCCTGAGTTCCCTTGGTCCAAAAACCTGCCCTCCAATAACCAGAACAGGAAAAAAGTACCAAGATCACTCACAATCTTGAACCCGCACTTTTTTCTTCAGAAGTATCATCGACGTCCCCACGTGGACATTTTCCTTGCACTGCGGCAGTTGTTAGATCATAACCATCGAACAGTGGGGTTCCACCAGAGGAGTAAGCTTTTCCTGGGGTAGCTGAACTGATCACAAGTTGCCGTGCAGTGACGCGAACTAAAAAGGACTTAATAAAAGGTAGAGCACAACAAATGATGCAGACAACAACACGCAAAACTGCACCTACAGTAAGACCAATCTTGACAAACCATGCTCCCCAAGACCCTAATATAGTATTCAGCCAATCAAAAGCCTGATGACCAAACCCTGCATTGCTTTTATGTTTATCTTCCTTCTTAGATTGTTTAGTTTTTCCATTGCTTCAGTCAAAGATCCCCCAGGGCTAGTGTTGTTAGATATGAAGGTACAGCAATGTTCCCAAACATCACACAAACTCTGCCTTTTTCTTCCTGTATCCAATCTAAGGCCTCTCTGTTTTGTCATGTCATTTTAGTGATAGCATCCAATTGTTCTCGGAAGGGCACAATGACATCATCAGTATAATTGATAATTCTCTGCTTTTTGTAATAAATGTAATTAATCCATTCATCATTCTTGCTAATCCCCATCATTGGGAGAAGAGCTTCCCAGTCCGTGGCAATCTCATTGCGGGCCTTAAACTCGTTAGGAATGCCTCTTGGCTGTCCTATACTATCAATCTGAATTGTCAGATCAGGGAGATACCGTCGCTTAGTTCGGCGACTGTGATGGAGCGTCAAGCTGCGTGTGGTGGTGTACCTACCTTGTGTTGGAGCATTACACAGGCAAAGCTGCCACTCCAGTCTGTGGGCAGCATCATGCGCAACCCTACTTTCTTACCTCAGCCGGTAAGTATCTGTCAGTGGGACACGTTGAGAATTTAAAACAGCCCCAAATGTGGTGTCCACATCCATTTGAATCGTATTCCTACAAAGACCCATAAAGTAGCCAACTAGTGTGGAGCCATTTCACTTCAAGCTTTCAAAACACAACCCTTCCCGTTTCCTGAAAGCAGCCTCGGGAAACGTGTCATTAGTCTTACTGGTGAACCACGGGGTTCATATGAACGCCACCGTTGGAGTTGCTGCCAGCCCACGTCATCCTGCTGATAGAATGTAGTGACCTGAATTAGCAGACACCAAATGGGAGCAAGGGGATTCCCAGTAAGTTGGTGAATCATTCCGGTACAGGGCCAGCTAGAGTGCTGCAAACACCATTCAGTACAGATGCTCAGGTTAAAAGGCATATGGACAACATAGTATGAGGGGTTTAACTTAGTACACAAGAAGCAGGCCTGTCTAGCCATTACGATGACCGTGTAGTTTGCCCATTTATACCAGTGATTGTCACGGCCGTGTACTCATGCTATGGCAGCAAAGTAACCCTGGCATTAACTGTCCACGTCTGCCAAGTTAATGGTCTCCAAGTCTGATTATTCAGGCCTGGCATCAGAGAGGTGGTTATCAGGGACATCCCCCCATGTCTTCCCCATCCTTGCTGCCAGGAGGACTGTTCTCGAACTCTGCAAAATTATCATTTCTGGAATGATCAGTATTCCCAAGAAATTCACCTATGCCTTGTCCGGAACCCTGTGCAGGCGTACCAGCCTCCTGTGTGCCCTACCCATGTTCATTTTTTCAGCCTTAACTCCACTTACCTCAGTGTTGGAGTTAATTTGTGCCGGTGAGAGTGCTTTAGTCCAATGATTAAGGTGGTACCATATGTGTCGTCCTTCCACTTGGATGGCGGTAGATGATGCCTTAATCACGAACAAAGTTCTCTCTCTCCTCGACTCATTTCAGCATCTTCGAAATACCCGCACGTACACACTAACCCCGGGATTACTCGGTGCTTCCTCGTTGACAGCTGTCAGTTCCCTTTGTATTTCTAGCAGGTGGTTAGTCTCATGTATCATAGGTTGCTGCTGCATATATTGCTTAAGGTCTGAGTTTAACTGCTCCAAGCTAGGCCTTTTGTATTCACCTCTCCACTTGGGCACTGGCATCGGTCCACCTGTGAGCATCTCAAGCGGTGTGAGCATCTCATGTCGTGTTAGATTGTAAAGCTAGCGCAGCACATCAATCCAATTAAGGTTGGTGCTTGCAGAGATCTTGTTAAATTTGGCTGTCAATGTCCCATGTATTCTTTCCACCATACCCTGTGATTGGGGATGATATACACATCCAACCCTCTGCTTGATTTTCAAAGAATGCAGCATCATATTAACTGCGTTCTGAATGAAGGCAGACTCATTCTCTGGGCTGATTTCTGACGGCATACCAACCCTTGAGATAAATTCATTCGTCATAAATTTTACTACTGTCCCAGTTCGTGCTTTCAACCTTATTTCCACTATTCCAGCTGATTTCACTCTCACCCCATCTGTATCATGTTGCGACCACAAATTGCCTGGTAATGTATCAAATTGCTCATTACCATATTGATCATCTACCACCACTATCACTGGCATGTTCCGCTGGCTTGTTACCTTGTCTTCCTTTGGATTCCCTGTCAAGTTGCAGCACGATAGTATTTTAATATAGCTGCCATCCCTGAATTCACAAACCCCTGTCGTGAGCATATACCATTCCCTAATTGTTTCAACATGCCTGGCCATAGGGCCGAAATCTTGAGATTGATATCCCTTATTTACCAGTAAGGCTACATGCAGTGCAGAGCCTGGGGCACTCTACCAGTTTGGCAGGAATGGATTTCTCTCTAGGTGGTGGTCTTGCTTTAGTCAGCATCGTAAACACCTCTGCTTCCCACATCCCCCAAATATCTTGAATATCACTTGCTATATCCACTCTCCAATAAACATTGACATCTTTAACTTCTGGCATCATTAATTGTATATTGGCCCAAGTGCACTCCAAACTTACTTCGAACTGTCAGCTGTGTTTATTTTAACTGTTTGTGAGTAATTATAATACCATCTCCTTTGCTTCTCATTCAGGAGAGTTAGCATATTTGCTGAGTTTGAAGGAACTGTGAAAGAGCAGAGGGAAATACTTACCCACAGTAAGGAAGGTAATAAGTAGAAGCATGTTAGCATACTTTACATTCAAATGCGTATATGTGCTGTGTGTTAGTGGTGAGGCTGGTTGGTGGGACAAACAGAGGGGAAGTTTAGGGATGATAAGTAAGTTTGATGATACAAATATTCACAGAGTGATTGGTAGTGAGGAAGATAATCTCAGGTTACAAATAGGAACATAGAAATTTGTCAGTTGGGCATGTCAGTGGTAGATGAAATTTAACTTTGATAAAGGTGAGATGAAGCTTCTTGCCAGGAGGAACAAGACAAGACAGTACTCAATGAGTGGTGGGATACTAGGAAGCTCAGAGGAAATAAATATCCCTCAGTGTGGCATACGTGGTTAATGATTCAGTGAAAAAGGTATATTTACCGGCAGGGATTTCCTGTCGGTAATCTGGAGGTCTTTGGTTCAGTCACAATTGGAGATTTGTGTGCAGTTCTGGTCACTGTACGATAAGAAGGATGTGATTGCATTAGACAGGGTGCACAAACACATTCATGAAAATATTGTTGGGAGAGTAGCAGGTTAGTTGTGAAGACAGATTCTGGATTAGGTCGAGTTGCCACCTCACGAGTAGAGATGAGAGGATAAGACTATGAGGGGCATGGATTGGGGGAATCTAAAGCAGTTTTTTCCTCTTCTCTGAATATCCAATAGCAATCTGGCCCATTTTTTAGCTGAAAGGCAAGAGGTTCAAAGGGAAGATGACATCTAGAGGACGGTCGGTTGAGTTGGCAATCTTCAAAATCTTTAAAAAGTACTTGAATGACAATCACGATAATGGTGCCATTTTTGAAATGGGACTCGTGAAGTTTATAACATAATTTTCGAGTTACAAACACGACATATCGATGAGTCAAGTTTGTCCCAAATTATGTTATCATTCAATGATTTGTAACTTACATTTGGAAATTTGTTTCTGTTTTTAGATGATATTAGACGATTTACAATGTGGAAACAGGTCCTGCAGCCCAACAAGTCCACACCGACCCTCCGAAGAACAACCCACCTAAATCCCATTCCAATACATTTACCCCTTCACCTAACACTACGGGCAATTTAGCATGCCCAATTCATCTAAGTTGCACCTAACTAATTTTTGTCTTCGTTTTGAAGAACTATTAACTAGTGTACGTTCAAGCTGTTGTGATGCTTACTATGAACTTCTGGTTCTGATTCAGAGAATTCATTCACAGATGGATTTTGCCAAACGAGTTGCAAAAGTGAATTAAAAGGAAAGCAATAATATAACCATGTTGAGTAGAACACCTCTCAGCGAACTCTACGAGAGGCGTTCAATGACCGAATAGCCTCAGCAAGATCAAGTGTCCTCAGTGAAAAAAGTGCAAAAAATATATATTTTTGGGACTAATTGTGAGGGAAATAAAACAAGTCTTGTTGTTTGAAGACAACCTGAAATTCGCATTTGAGACCCAAGAGGATCCAATTAATTCAGAAATTGGGCTATTCAAATTGACTTAGTGAAAAACATCATTAAAGTGTACCTGTTGGGATAATTTGGTTGTTGAAAATAATTAAAACGTTGAAAGTGTCATCATAATTTCCCAGTGGATATGCCAGACAATATAAAGTAAAGTCTCTGAAACTGTATTACCTCCAATTCGAAATAACACTGCAATTCCAACAGATTAACAGTTGCAGCAAGGGAGAGTTAGTGCCAAAAACAATAAAATGCATCTTCCAAGGCAAATGGTCAAAAAAGTTTACTACACCATCATTGCTGTTGTTGGAGTTCCTGGTAAGTCTTGGAACCACTCATGTTGTACATATCTCTGCTTCTTCCAATTAGAATTATTCGGAATGTAGGTTCCGATTCAAAGAGGAACAAGTAACCCCAGTGCCCAAGTGTTATTGGGAGCATCACTCAAAGTAAAATTATACTGAGCGTGGGTTGCAAGCTGGAGGGGAACAACTTACCCCAGTGGCTTTGTGTACGTAGGAGTATCTTTGAATATGGAACTTAACTGTTTGTGGTGAACCGAATTCAAGTGAATACCTGACTACGTTCATAACGAGGACCATAATTTGACTGCAAACGTGGGATGTTTCTTTTTTAATACATTTCTAATTTCTGATGTGTTGACTGATGAAATTGTCATTGTAGATTGTAAGCTGAAAATGTGTTGCTGGAAAAGCGCAGCAGGTCAGGCAGCATCCAAGGATCAGGAGATTAGACATTTTGGGCATAAGCCCTTCTTCAGGAATGAGGAAGGGCTCATTCCTGAGGAAGGGCTTATGCCCGATACGTCGAATCTCCTGTTCCTTGGATGCTGCCTGACCTGCTGCGCTTTTCCAGCAACACATTTTCAGATCTGATCTCCAGCATCTGCACACCTCACTTTCTCCGCATTGTAGATTGTAAATACGATTGAATGCAAATTAGATAAATCGTTGATGTGTATATTTGGTACTAAGTTTGCAAAGTTAAATGTTCCATTGGGGGTACATATATGTGACTCATTCGCATATCGTGAAAATAACAGAATAGCAATGTCAATTCACTCATTTGTCCGATGGACCAATCATGTTTACATAAAAAATCTTTTGGACTGATTGATATTCCAGCAAAGTTAGGGCAAGCCTGTATCATGGCTACTACATTTCTTTATCTAGACGTTAATAATGAAGGATCTGGACGAACAAGTGTTGACACTATTTCGCACCTGTATCTGATAAGATTTTGATTAACAATGTTTGAATCTGTTATTCATAATCTAAGCGCAGTTGATTTTTAGTGATCAGTGTCCATTACTTTGTGATGAAAGTAATGGACACTGGGAGGAATAGGTTTTATTAAGGACGTTGCACCAGTAAGTTTTAAGGCAATATTATTAAAAAGCATAATAAATTTAATAGGAAAACATTCTGATGCAATAAATAATGGGCATCAGCACTTGCAATATTATGGCTGTGATAAATAATTGATTTAGAGAGTATTACAGAAAAGAAAGAGAATATAATAAAGAATGTTGTATAATAATACAGAAAATATGAACACGATTTTTGACTTCAGGCATGTTCGTGAGATTCTGCTGGCCGTCTACCTAATTCATGTTACTGGCAGAGCTCATAGATCTAATTTTCCAAGTAGAGAGCATTTGTTTTCTTTTCGTGTGATAATGATAAACGTTCTGACTCTGCCAGATGTCCAACCTCATCACACAACCCCAATTTTTGTTCCACAGCTTCTGACCATTCAACATCACCATGTGTTAAACTCTAAAGTGCGACAATCTCTGGATTGTTTGACTTGCAATGACACAATATTTCAGATGTTCCTATTTTTATAGTTTTTTTTATTATCTGAAATAATATTTCAGCTTTCTTAATGTAAAAATTATGAACATATACTGACAACAGGAAGCCTTTAAGAAACTGGCGTCAATGAGATTACAAGTCTTTATTCTTGCACTGCCTACAGGTAAGATGGTTCTGGTACTGAAAGGACAATCATTTCTGTTGTCACACATCGATGCATGAATTATGCAAGGTCGTGTACTTAGCCCCAAACTCTGCAGTTGCCTCATCAATGGACTTCCCTCCACTTGTCATGTCCAAAGCGAAGATGTTTCCACATAATTACACCACGTTCAGCACAGTTTGCTCCTCCTTGTACAATGAAGACATTTGTGTCCCAAAACTTCATGAGGGCATCCAGCTTGGTATGGTAAATGATACATAACTATCGCACTCCGCAAGCACCAGACAATAATAATCTTAAGCAGTAAGAATGTACCAAACACCCATTGACCAACAATGCCATTACCATCCCTGAATGCACGATGAGCATCTTCGAGTTGTATGATGGAAACGCACACTTTCAGTCCAACTTGGCCATGCCGACTAAGTTCTGCATTTCATAGAATCCACATCGTGTGGAAACAGGCAGCTCAATCCAACAAGTCTGCATCCGATCCCCATCCGTTATCCCCGGCATTTCCAACGGCTAACGCACCTAACCAACACATTCCTGAACACCAGGGAAAATTTAAATAGTCATTCCACCTGACATGTGCAGTTTTGGAGTTTTGCAGGAAGTTGGTGCATCCGGCAGAAACTGATGTAAAACACGGGGAAAACGTGTAAACTCCACAAAGACAGTTGCAGTGAGTTTGAAATCTAACCTGACTCCTTCGTACTGTGAGACAGCAGTGCAAACCACTGAATCACTGTGCCATCCCAAGCCCACTATACATTTCCTATTCATGTACCTGTCCAAACGCCTTTTGAATATTCCATCTGTACTGGTATTTACGAATTCCTGCGGCAGTTTATTACAAAACTAAATCACCTTCTGTGTGAAACAGTTGCCCATCAAACGTCTCCGAATCAGCGTTTTACTGATTCCGGGTGTTTTATTTTTGTGAGTGTTTTGTTATGGGAAACTACAGCTAGACAGACAAAACTGGAAAGCAAAATAAATACATTCTCCCGACCCACCCCTACACCGCCCCCAAAAAGACGTATTGAGGACCTGATCGTGTTTCTGAGATTAATTTTCTGCCCAAGTGATTCTGTTGGTCTTTTGAAAGTGCAAGTTATTTCACTTGAGAGAAGCTACTGCAGTGGTTCCCATGACATTGTACTGAACAAAAAGAAACCTGAGTTCTAAAATTCAACATTAATCTCGAAAATTCAATTAATCATTTCAAATCTATTTTCTTTCATCTTACAGTTAGTCTGGTGGCAATTGCATTCTTATCTCGGAGCAAGTGTGGCCTTTCAACATGTTCCACTCGCTATCTCGTAGCCATGGCAATGTCTGATCTACTGTTCATTATGTTTGAGATCGTATTGGATGAGTTTGTTTTCTATTTTTATCCACTGTCTTTTCTGGACATCACTTCTGTTTGTAGTGTTATCCACGTCCTGAGCTACTTTACTGTTGATTGTTCTGTCTGGTTCACTGTTGCTTTTACATTTGATCGATTTGTAGCCATTTGTATTCATCAGATGAAATCTCAGTATTGCACAGCGAAAACAGCAATGAGAGTTCTAGCAACAATCTGCATTTTCTTCTCTTTAAAGAATATTCCCAATTATTTCATATATGAATCCGGAAGGATCATTAATAACATTCCATGGTTTTGTTACATCAAAGACAGTTTTTATGAAAATGTGCATTGGGTGAGTTTTGCATATATTGAAATATTTTTAACACCATGTCTCCCATTCATTTGTATTGTCTTCCTCAACATTCTGACCGTCAGACACATCTTTGAGGCCGTTAAGGCACGTAAAGGACTGAGGGGTCAGAGAAAAATAGAAAATGACCCAGAGACAGACAGCAGAAAGAAATCTGTGATTTTAGTCTTTGCTATATCCGCCAATTTTATCCTTCTCTGGTTTGTGTATATTTTACTTATTTTCAATGTTTTTTATTACGTTCATGATTTTGATCTCTTTAAACAAGTTGCATACATGCTGCGGAATCTAAGTTGCTGCACAAATGCACTTATTTATGTGGTGACACAGAAACAATTTAGAGATCAGTTAAAGTATGCCGTGAAATATCCAGTTATAAAAACAATTCAATTGATGAATAAATCCAAGTGACTGAGAGCCAACATGAGATTCAGCAGATCATGGAACGAGGTGTCCACGTGAAGAATGAACGAAAGGAAAAAAAAAGGAGTAGCAACAGAATTTTGTTGCTTTTTCCAATTAGGAAGAAATGACTCCATCCAAGGAGCAACACGGAAGAGACGAGAGGTACAAAGTCAAAGTAAACTGCTGATAGCAATGAGCAGCAGAATATGGAAAGCCAAACAACAAAGCCCAAACCGAAAGAGGAATGATACATGCCTCAGAAAAAAAAAATCTCCCAAGCAATTACTGCACAGCAAGTGGAGCAGACACAAAAATAAACTATCTGGTGACTGTATCATCATTCGCTGTCGGCCAGAGTGGGAAACTCTTTCTCACAAAACTCTCTGATCCACACATCTGAACAAATTACAAAAACACGAGAAGCTTCCAATTAAAAAGATTAAATCGCATACTGTATAAAATATGTTTTTAAATCATAAATGTGTTTCCAGGGATACTTTGTTTCCATTCAGTTCCCCCGGCTTGATCCAGATATCTGTTCCTTCCTTTGTTTATTTTTCTCATGACTCGGGTAATCTGAGACAGAGGACCGGAAAAATGTTGCTGTATGATCTAATACTTTTTTTTAGGTATTTGTCTATGAGAGGTCATTTCCTCAAATTCCAGGAGCAGCAATTACTGTTTTCTAATCTGTTGCATTGTTTTGGAAATTTTGGGGAAAAGAAAGATTTGAATAAAAATGACACTTTTGAAAAAAGACAGAGAGACAAAGGCAAGAACCTGGTGCTCAAGGGATTAAAGGAGAAAGAAACCGACACAACTGCTGTTTCAGGGAAGTATCTTTGGTCATCGAAGTGTGTCTATGAAAACATTAACCATCAGGCAAATTCCCAGATGGACTTGAAGGAACCTGCGAGAGAGAGAGAGCAGTTCAGGAACAGCTAAGGGCATTGTTTTTAAAATATTTTAAGTGGAACCTTACTGCCCTTTTTTTTGGAAGTCTGCAATAGTGAATAGAGTGGATTCTTTGTGATGATATGTTTATGGAGTTCTGCCTCTTGATTAAATTTAAAAATACAAAATATTGATAATGTAGTTGCCTGGAGCAGTGCTTTATTAGAGAAGTAAGTCTGTGCTATTTCTTGCACCTTTAGATTGTTCAGGTGCATGGATTGCCTTTAGGAGACTAATGCGCCCTTCCTCTACGATGTGAGGGGGTAGGGAGAGTTTCCATGCTCCTGTTGAGTATGTTGGCAGTAAGTGTGTTTGGTTATGAATTCAATAAGATTATTTTGATCAGCTGGAACGGCAGTTAGAAGCAGTGAAGAATTTACAGGAGCATAGCAGTTATAGGAACGGAGAATATCCGCAGATGCAGTCATGTAGATGGGTTACGTCTATTAAAGTTCGGAAGTAGAGACAGGTAGTGCTGGAGTTTCTGGTGGCTATCCCCATCTCAAAGAAGTATGCTGCTTGTGATGTACTCGAAATGGATCTCAGATGCATGTAGCACCAACAGTCAAGTTTCTGTCACCAAGCCAGGCTTTAATGTAACATAGAATGTTAGACTCCAAGCGATTGGTTGTGATAGGAACCTCTAAATTCAGAGGTACAAACATTCTGCAGGGGACCGTGCGAATGGCTTGTTGCCTCCTCAGTGCCCTGATCAAGAATATCTCGGACACGGTGTACAATGCGCTCAAAGGTAAAAACAATGGCTGCAGATGCTCGAAACCAGATTCGGGAATACCGTGGTGCTGGAAAAGCACAGTAGTTCAGGCAGCATCCGAGGAGCAGTGAAATCGACGTTTCGGGCAACAGCCCTTCATCAGGAATACAGGTACATGAGAGGAGGGTGGGAGTGGGGAGAAAATAGCATAGAGTTCAATAGGTGTGTGGGGGTGGGATGAAGGTGATAGGTCAGGGAGGAGGGTGGCGTGGACAGGTGGAAAAGATGATAGGCCAGTCGCACAGGTCATAGGGACGGTGCTGAGCTGGAAGTTGGGAACTGGGGTGAGGTGGGGGAAGGGGAAATGAGAAAACTGGTGAAGTCCACGTTGATGCCCTGGGGTTGAAGTGTTCCGAGGTGGAAGATGAGTCATTCTTCCTCCAGGCGTCGGGTAGTGAGGAAGCGGCGGTGAAGATGGCCCAGGACCTGCATGTCCTCGACTGAGTGGGTGGGGGAGTTGAAATTTTGGGCCACAGGGTGCTATGGTTGGTTCGTGCGGGTGTCCCAGAGATGTTCCCTAAAACAGAGCGCTAAAAATAGAAAGCAGGTGAACCCTAAGGCAGAGTAAGAAAATGGATCAAATGAGGGCAATCATCATCACGAATAAAAGAATGACTAGAGTAAGATTAGGGTTGATGTAGCATAGGAGTGCAAAGTGGTGCGTGGAGTCAGAGGAGATAGATTAAGCTCTAAATGAACATGTAAGTATTCACACTAGAGAAAAAAAACAATGTGCGCGTGGATAATACTGAAATACAAGCTACTAGACCAGATGGGATTGCGGTGCATAAGGAGGAGGCATTAGCAGTTCTGGAAACTATGAAAATAGGTAAGTCCCCTGGGCTGGATAGGATTTAACCTAGAATTTTCAGGGAAGTCAATGAGGAGATTGCCCAGCCTTTGGGTTTGATTTTTATATCCTCATTGTCTACAGGAATCGTGCCAGAAGACTGGAGGATTACAAATGTTGTTCCCTTGTTGAAAAAGGGGAGTAGAGATAACCTTGGAAATTATAGACTTGTGAGCCTGAATTCGGTTGTCAGCAAAGTTTTGGGAAGTGTTGTTAGAGACAGGATTTATAATCATCGAGAGATGAATAAGTTCATTAGGGATAGTTAACACAGTTTTGTGAAGGGGAGGTCGTGCTGCACGTGCTTTAGTGAGTTCTTTGAGAAGGTGACCAAGCAGGTGGATGGTGGTAAAGCGGTTGATATCGTAGATATGAATTTCAGTAAAGTGTTTGGTAAGTTTCCCACTGTATGCTATTGCACAAATATGGAGACATGGGATTGAGGATGATTTAGCAGTTTGGATGAGAAATTAGCTAGCTTAAAGCAGGTTGAAGGTGAGAGTTGATGGGAAATATTCATCCTGGTGTTTGGTTATTCGAGGCTTTCTGCAAGAATCTGATTTCGGGCCACTGTTTTTCATTTTATACAAGGCGTGAATGAGAGCATCGAAGTGTGGGTTAGTAAATTTGCAGATGACACTAAGGTTAGTCGAGTTGTGGATCGTGGTGAAGTTTTGTAGTTTTTTCGCCAGAGTTTTGTACAGGTGCAGCATGACCTCGAGGCTCCGAAACTCAATCCCTGCACCAATAAAAGCTAACACACCGAATGTCTTCTTTCCAACCCTATCAACCTGGGTGGGAACTTTCAGAGATCAATGTACGTGGACAACAAAATCTCTATGCTCATTAATGCTCACCAATAATCTTACCATGCACTCAGTTCTCTTTATTACAATCTCGCCAAAAGAGATTATTGTGGTACACCACGAGTAACTGTACTCCAGAATGAACATTTTTCTATCAGCCACCACCCTCTACTCTCCTTCTTAAATAAGGGGACCGTATTTGCTATCCTGCAGCCTTCTTGCAACGAGTCCTGGAGAGAATAACGACATTAAGATCAAAGCAAAAGACTCGGCAATCTCCTCCATAACTTCCCAGGGAATCCTCTGATAAATCCCATCCAGCCCAGGGGAGTGTTCTATCTTCACACTTTCCACAATTGCTATCACCTCCTCCTTGTGAACCTCAATCTCGTCTAGTCTAATATCTTGTATCCGAGTATTCTCCTCGACAACATTGTGTTTACCGAGTGGAAATGCTGACGAAAAATATTCATTTTGCGCGTTCTTGTGACTCCACTCACAGCTTCCTACAACTATACATGATTGTCCCTAATCTTTCTCTCGTCATACCTTTATTCCTGATATATGTATAGAAAGCTTTTGGGTTTTCCTTGACCATATCTGCAAACGACTTGTTACACACCCTTCTGGCTCTTCGTAGCTCTGTCACTGAGACCTTTCCTGGCTAACTTGTAATTCACAAATGCCCATACTGAGACTTCACGTTTGATCCTATTACAAACTTACTTCTTCCTCTTTTGAAGAGATTCAACATCTTTAGTAAACCACGGCTCCCTGGCTCGACCACTGCCCTACCTGACAGGTGCACATTTATCAAGGTCACGCAATAGCTGCTCCTTGAATGAGCTCCACATTTCAACTGTGCCAAATCCCTGCAAATTCCTTCCCCATCCTCTGCATCCTAAATCTCGCCTAATCGCATCATAATTGTCTTTCCCTCAACAATAACTCTTGCCCGGCTTTATATACTTAGCTCTTTCCATCGCTAAAGTAACCGTAACCACATTGTGATCATTCTCCTCAAAGTACTCACTGACCTGAAAATCTGGCACCTGTCGTGGTTCGTTCCCTCGTACCAAATCCAATGCAGCCTCTGCCCTTGTTAGCTTTTCTACATAGTGTATCAGCAAACCACCCTGAACACACTGGACAAAAACGGATCCACCTTCACTCCATCTATGTTATTTTCAATCTATATTTCGAAAGTTGAACTGCCCCATAACAACTACCCTGTTACTTTTGCTCCTATCCAAAATTATCTTTGTTCTCTTTTCCTCGACGTTTGTGGAATTATTTGGAAGCCTGTAGAAAACAGCCAATCGGGTACCTTCTCACTTCTTGCTTCTAAACTCAGTCCATATTACCTCAATAGACGAGTTCTCAAACGTTCTTTCTGTCATTGTAATACTATCCTTGACCAACTGTTGCTGTCTGAAGTCTTGCTGTCTTCCCCTCATAGGATTCTCTGGGAAGTTAGGGAGGAGATTGCAGAGCATTTTGCTTTGACCTTACTGTCATTATTATTAGATTAGATTAGATTTACAGATTAGATTTACAGTGTGGAAACAGGCCCTTCGGCCCAACAAGTCCACACCGACCCGCCGAAGCGCAACCCACCCATACCCCTACATTTACCCCTTACCTAACACTACGGGCAATTTAGCATGGCCAATTCACCTGACCCGCACATCTTTGGACTGTGGGAGGAAACCGGAGCACCCGGAGGAAACCCACGCAGACACAGGGAGAACGTGCAAACTCCACACAGTTCGTCGCCTGAGTCGGGAATTGAACCCGGGTCTCAGGCGCTGTGAGGCAGCAGTGCTAACCACAGTGCCACCGTGCCGCCCACACAGTGCCACCGTGCCTACCGGACTAGTGTAAGAAGGCTGGAGTATAGCAAATACGGTCCTCCTATTCAAGAAAGGGAGTGGAGACAACCCTGGTAATCATAGACCAGTGAGCCTTACTTTGGCTAAAATAGTTAAAATATTGGGAAGTTTATGAGAGATAGGATATCTAACCATCAAAAGAGAATAAAGCTGATTAAAGACAGTCAACATGGTTTTGTGAAGGGTAGTTCGTACCTCACAAACCTTATTGAGCTCTTTCAAAAGGGGGCCAAACAGGTGGATGATGGTAAAGCGGTTGGTGTGGTGTATATGGATATAATAAGGCGTTTGGTAAGGTTCCAATGGTAGGCTATTATACAAAATACGGAGGCATGAGGCTAAAGTTAATTTTATAGGTTTGGATCAGAAATTAGCTGGCTCAAAGAGGGCAGAGGGTGGTGGTTGTTAGAAAATTTTCATTCTGGAATACAGTTACTCGTGGTGTACCACAATAATCTGTTTTGGGGACATTGTGCTTTGTCATTTTTATAAATGACCGTGGTGAGTGTGCAGCAGAAAGGTTTCGTTAATTTGCGGATGACACTAAGATCAGTGGAGTTGTGGGCGGTGCCGAATGATGTTGAAGGTTACAGAGGGACACAGCTAATCTCTAGAGCTGAGCTGAGAGGTGGCCAATGGAGTTTAATGTGGAAAAGTGTGCGACAATTCACTTCGGAAGGAGCAATGGTCATAAAGAGAACTGGGAGCATGGTAAGATTCTTGGTGAGCATAAATGAGCATAGAGATCTTGTTGTCCACATACATATATCCCTGAAAGTTGCCATCCAGGTTTATCGTGTTGTTAAGAAGGCATTCGGTGTGTTAGCTTTTATTGGTACAGGGATTGAGTTTCGGAGCATCGAGGTCATGCAGCACCTGTACAAACCTATGGCGCAGTCACACTTGGAGTAGTGCGTACATTTGTGGACACCACATTATTGGAAGAATATGGAAGCTTTGGAAATGTTTAAGAGGAGATTTATGAAGGTGCTGCATGGTATGGAGGCAACGTCTAATGATGAAAGGCTGAGGGAATTGAAGCTGTTTTAACTCGAGGGAAGAAGTTTGAGAGGTGACTGAGTTGAAACATATAAGATAATCAGAGGTTTAGATAGTGTGCACAGTGAGAGCATTTTCCCTCAGATGCTGATGGCTCGCATGAGGGGACATAACTTTAAACTAAGGGATGATAGGTATAAGACAAGTGAGAGATGTGATTTCTTTACTCAGAGAAAATAGGTGCATGGAACAAAATAGGTGTCGACTCGCCATCTTTTAATGGTCATTGGATACACATACGGACGAAAATGAAATAGTTGTGGATGGAAAGGCTTTAGAAAGGTTCCACAGGTCGGCACAACATCGAGGGCCGAATGGCCTGAGTGCACTCTCTGTTCTACTGATCCATGCTCTGCCCTTGAATGACCCAGATCTTAATAAAGTCAATCTGATGTCCCTGGCATCATTTAGAATGCTTTCGGGTTTCCTTGATCTTACCTGCCAAAGACTTCTAATGTCCCCTCCTGGATCTTCTCAGCTCTCTCTTTATGTCCTTCCTGGCTGCCTTGTTACTCTCAAGCGCCCTAGCTGAGCCTTCACGTCTCATCTTTACATAAGTGGTTTGTGTGGCGTTTCAGAAAGACTTAGGATGGGGCCGAGCTCGACAGAATTCAAACTTTGCGACAGATACTGAACAAGTCTGAATTAGTGGTGCTGGAAAAGCACAGCAGGGCAGGCAGCATTCGTGGAGCAGGAAAATCGACGTTTCGGGCAAAAGCCCATCATCAGGAGCTGAACAAGTCTGTACACGTGCTATTCAGTGGGTGAACTATATCAGTTTTGGCATATTTGTGTCGCGCAGATATTTCGTGCTTGGAAAGTAAGGCGAAAACTGGGGAAATGTGACATTGTCTCAGGGATTCACTGCAAGCAGTCTCTGAATTTGCATTTTAATCACCTTCAAAGAACTCCTCCATTTACTACCTCTGTCACGAAAATTCATATTGTGATGATACATTAATATGGGACAGAAATCAGCTTTTGATTCATTGCACTTCGTGACAGTATTTTTTGGCCCTGACTGAAATTTGAAGATAAGTAACAGAACAGAAGCTTTCTGTGTTTCTGCTACCAAATTATCATATGATCGTTATATTTATCTTGTCTTCGGTGTAACATCCACAAAGCATCAATTCACATGTCACATTGTTTCAGTTCTCCTAACAATTCACCAGACTCACCATATTTAAACCAGTGCAAGTAGAGAATGGGATTACATCGAGAATAGAGTTCTCTCAACTCTGCAGCTTTTGAAATTCCCAGGCCACTTTCAGCGTGGGTTAGATATTAATAAAATCACCGACTTCCCCCATCCTGAGCCCATCAAATACACTCAGGACAGCAACATTACTGGGTTCAATCAGAGTATGTGCCCTTCTCACATTCTCAATCTAGACCTCACCGAAACATGTGGAGAATGAAGTCAGATGCCAAGTAAAGAACCGCCTAGACTACCCCTATTAAGTACTCCCTGGACAGATGCAGCACAGTATTCAATGCAGAGTAAAGCGCTTTCTACACTGTTTTGATACTACACTCCCAATATAGGCAGAGCACTGGGATAGGATTAAAGTTAAGCAGCACTGCAAGCAGTGCAGATGCTCCCTCCAAATTACACAGAGATATTGATAGATCGGGAAAACGGGATGAAAGTGTTTGAAGGAAGAACGATCCTGGACTTGAGGGGATAAATTCTGAGGAGAGATTGTACAAATTTTTCCGCTCAAATTGAAAAGACTCAGGGGAGATCTAATCAATGCCTTCAAGGTATCAACTGGATGAGACATGTTCCACCAAGATAAAGAATGCCTACTGGTTGCAGATGTTCGAACGAGATGGAGCAGAGCCTGAGGCTGAATGCCCAGAGACCTCAGCAGAGATTGAAGAAGTGCTTTGAGACACAAGGTGTAAGACAGATTTAGAATCCTCTGCCATAAACAGCGAGGATGTCGATTCTGCTGTTCAGTTTAAATCATGGACTGATATGTTTTTCGTCATTGAATGTCTTGAGTGGTGTGAGCCAAAGGAAGGGACATGGAGTGAGGGGACACATCAGCCATGACCACATCGAATGATAGATCAGGCTCAAGGGCTGAATGGCTGAGCATAGTTCTTATGTTCCAAAGTTAATATCCCTCGATACTGTCCCCAACAAACACTTGCTGGTTAGGGACAGGATAGAGTTGGATATACTGTAAGGCTAACTTGAATGTATGGGAGAAAGTGAGGACTGCAAATGCTGGAGATCAGAGCTGAAAATGTGTTGCTGGAAAAGGGTTCATGCCCGAAACGTAGATTCTCCGGCTCCTTGGATGCTGCCTGACCTGCTGTGCTTTTCCAACAACACACTTTCAGTATCTTTAATGTATCCCCAACAACCCCCACGGTATGTCCAGCACAGGGTTTGATGCAGAGAAAACACCACTCCACATTGGAGCCATCAACAAATCCCGAGACAGATAAACCATGGCGTTTTATACAGCTGAAATCCCAATACATGTTTTTATAGGCATGTATAATCTGACAAGAGGTGCTGAGTTAAATTCACTCTCTACTCTCTTGATTTTATATTCAGATGCACAGACACTGACAAACACAATGGCAGGCCGCACAGACAGGGACACACACATAGCAAGACCTGAACTACTCTACAAATTCAACACCAAGTTCTTTATTTGCTTCTCACTGTTCTGTTCTGATTCCCTGTTAGATTGCTGTTCTGAAGATACACATGGTCGTCGTCATCATTCTATTCTTTGGTGTCACTATCCCATGAGGTCACTCTGATTTGTGTACAACAAAATGGAAAGTAATACTTAATACTTAATAAATTCTGTAGTAAAGGGGTACTAGCTCCAGCAATGCAGGGCTCGGGTCTCTAAGTCGATTTCTCACTCACATAGGCACTCACAGACACGCACACACACAGAGAGACACACACACATTATACCTCTGTTAAACAATCCCTGAATGTCAGATCAATGCTGGACATCCAAACACCAGGGTTAGGCTCAAGACACACCTCCCCCCGGCACTGAGTTCCTTCTGTCATGCATACTGACCTGAAATCAGATGCTGTGCTCGGTAGCAGGACATGCCACAAGGGATGAGGATGACCTTGCGTATTACAGAACACAACGGGAAGTGTGTTACTGTTTTAAATTGAATTGAGGACGAAGATGTTGTAGGTAAGGGACAAAGGAAGGAATGAGGGGTTAGATCACAGTTCAGCCATGCTCTTATTGATGTCTCGTAGTGTTGTCCAACATGGAAACAGACACTCTTTTCCAACTCATTCATGCTCAACAGACATTCCAGGACATTTAGTTCCATTTGGCCCATTTCCCTCGAAACTCTTCCTGGTGATATACCCATCCAGACGTTCAAAAAATGTTTGAAACGTGCCAGCTTTCAGCACTTCCTCTGGCAGCTCATTCCATGCACACATCATTTTCTGTGTCAAAAATATTACCCCCAAGGTCCCTATGAATTCCTCCCCCTCACCCTAAAGCCATTGCCTCTATTTCGGGATTCCCCCAGCCCATGGAAAATACAATCTTGATTACCTTGTCCGTGACCCTCATGATTTTATAAATAAAGGAACAAATGTTCCCCCCTCTGTGACAATCGTTACAGGGAAAACAGCCCCAGGCAGTTCACTGTCTCACTAGACCTCAAACCCTCAAATGCCGACATTACTGTTAATCTTTTCTGAACGCTTTCAAGTTTCATTACATCCTTCTTAAAGGAGGGAGACCGGAATTCCATGTAATATTCATAAAGTGGCCGAACCAATATCCTGTACAGCCGCAACGAGACCTCACTACTCTTATTCTCAATGCACTGGAAAGTAAAGGCAAGAAAACAAAACGCCTTCTTCTCTATCCTATCTACCTGAAAATACATTTTCAAGGAACGACGGACCTACACACCAACGTTTCGTTGTCCAGCAGCGCACGCCCATGAACATACCATTACCTGCATATATCCTGTACTGATTTGCCATTCCAAAATGCAGCACATCACATTTATCTAAATTAAACTTTATCTGCCACTCCTCCGCCCACTGGTCCAATTGGTCAAGTTCCCTTTGTACTCTGAGATAAACTTCTTCTCTGTCCACTGCATCTCTTGTTTTGGTGACAGCTGTAAACTTCCTAACAATAACTCCTATGCTCGCTTCCAAATCATTAAAAAAAAACGAAAAGCACTGGACCCACAAACGATTCCTTCTGGCAAAATATTGGTCAGACGCCTCCAGCCTGGAAAACAAACAACCAACACCACCACTCCCTTTTACCTTGGACCCAGTTCTGGATAGAAAAAGGCAGTTAGCCCTACATTCCATCTGATCTAACCATGCTAACCACTCTACCATCAGAAATCTTGCAAATGCATTCCGAAAGACCATAAAGATCACGTCCACCGTTCTGCCCTCACCATTCATCTTCCGTTATTTCTTCAAAAAATACAATCAAGTTAGTGAGACATGACTTCTCAAGCATTAAGCAGTGTTGACTATCCCTAATCAATCTTTGTCATTCCAAATACCTGCATATCTTCTCCCACAGGATTCCTTCCAAAAACTAGCGCATCACTGGTATTAGCTTGTTTTTTTGGTTTGCAGTTCCTTCCTACCTTTCTCAAATAGTGACACCACTTCAGTGAACATCCAGTCATGTGGCACGTCACCTCTGACGATTGATGAAGCAAAGATCTTAGCAAAGTGCACAACAATCATTTCTCCAGCTTCCCACAGAGATCGAGGGTATACCTGATAAAGTCCTGGGATTTATTCACCTATATGCATTTTAAGACATCCAGCACCTGCTCCCTTCTAATATGGACATTTTTCAAGATATCAGCATCGATTTCCCCATCTTCCATTTTCTTCTTCATGGTAAACACGAATGCAAAATACTCCTTTAGAATATCCCCACCTCCTGCTATTCCATTCATCGGCTGAATTGCTGACATTTAAGGGATCCTACTCTCTCCCTAGTTAGCCTTTTTTCCTTCTTTTATTTATAACATGAACTTGGATACTCATTAACACTATTTGCCAAAGTTATGTCATGTCCCCTTTTCACACTCCTGATTCCCCACTCAAGTATATTTCGACTAACTTTATACTCTGCTAATGATTCACTCGATCTCTGCTGCCCATACCTGACATATGCTTCCTTCTTTTTCTTAACCACAACCTCAATTTCTCCAGTGGTCCAGTATTCCCTTTTCAGACTAGCAATGTCCTTCATCCGAACAGGAACATACTGGCTCAGGATTCTCAATATCGCATTTTTGAATGTTTCTCATTTTCCAACTGTTGCTTCATTGGCGAATATTCGTCCCCAGTCAGCTTCGGAAAATTCTTTCCTAATACCTTCAAAATTGGCGTTCCTTCACTTTAGAAAATTAAGTTTTAGGATTGATCCATATTTTCCCACCACTGTTTTAAAACTATAGAGTTATGGCCTCTGGCACAACCTGCTCCCCCACTGACACCTCAGTGACCTGCTCTGCATAGTTTCCCAAGAGTAAGTTAAGTTATTCACTGTCTCTAGTCGGGACATCCACTTAATTAATTAGAACGTTTTCTTCCACACACTTGGTAAATTCCTTTCCGTCTAAACCCTTAAAACTATGGCAATTTTAGTTCATGTTTGGAAGGTTAAAATCCCCTACCATTGCCACTGTATTTTTCCTACAAATAACCACGATCCCCTTGCAAGATTGTTTATCAATTTCCAGTTGATTGTTGTAGGGTGTATAGTACAATCCCGATAAGGTAATCATTCCTTTCTAAGTTCCCGCTCCACATCCCTGGATGTGTTACCAAGTGCACCTTCCTGAGGTACATAGAACATAAAACGTAACGTTCTCTTTGTCCCTCCATGTTGCGCCGACCTGTGGATTGACCCTGAAGCCCATCTCACCTACAATATTCCATTCTCGTGCATATGCCTATTCAAATGTTAACTTAAATGCCCTTAAAGTTAGCGAGTCTACAATTGTTGCAGGCAGTGCGTTCCACACCACGACTACTCTCTAAGTAAAGAAACTACCTCTGATGTTCGTCCTATATCTATAACCCCTCAAATTTAAGCTACATCCCCTCGTGCTAGCCATTAATATCAGAGGAAATAGGCTCCAACTGTCCAACCTACCTAAATGTCTGATTACCTTATATGAATCATTTTGGTCGCCTCTCAATCTTTTTTGCTGTAAGGAAAACACCCTCAGATCTCTCAACCATTTCATGTAATACTTTCTCTCCACAACTAGCAACATCCTGGCATTTCCCCTCTGAAACATTTCCAAAGCATCCACATCCTTCCTGTTATGCGGTGACCAGAACTGTACGCAAAAATCCAAATGTGATTGTACCATTGTTGTTTTTGACCACGTGGACCCGAAACTCAATCCCTCGATCAATAACAGCTAACAAACTGTATGCCTTCTTACTGTCCTCTCAACCTTGGCGGTAATTTTCAAGCATCTTAAGTACCTTTCACCAAGATCTCTCTTCTCATCTACACTACCAAGAATCTTACAGTGGGATCTCGGTAAATTAATGTTACTTCTGCAATTCGGCATTTATAATTGATTATATAACAATAAATGAACTCATATCAGTGTGTAATTGTTTCAGCCAGGAGCTGAGTCAACAAGAATGGAAACTATGTGGAGGAAATGCATAATTGTTTTTTTTTGTATTAGTTAAAAATGTATGCAAGAAAGAAACGGGACTGTAAAACAATGGTAGAAATACAGACAATAAATAAAACGCTGTGAAGAGAGGCAGTTGAACGAAATATGCCTGGATAAACAGTTTGTATAAACATCTGTTTCCCACTTTTACAGAAACACAGGACCAAACATCAATTAAAAGGGCTTAGTGATAAAATGCTGTCAGGGGCAGCACAGATGGAGGGAGCAGATAATGGTAAGCAAAGGATGGGATGAGGTCACATGGCCTTGTGAGGCCAGAAATAAGCATTTACTCACAGACACGGCCGGATAAGACAAGAGATAAACAGGAGTAATGGGTACCGGTCTTAAGGAAGAGGACGATATAAACGGGGGCTTGGGTGGTGGTGGGGGAATAATGAACTAAGAAAACAAATGTAGGAACCAAATTATATAAATATCGAGTATTTGTTGAATTCAGTGTGTTTTGTCCCTGCCGTGTGGACATCACACCCCACTTGCAAGTGTGAAATAAATGACACTACTGATTCAGATCTTGTCTCGGACTGAAATTATTGAAGTGAGTGAGCTTTGTTTCTCACATTACCATTAGCCCAGTACTCTGTATTCCTGTTCCTTCTTCCAAAGTGAATCACCTCACACTTTTCCACACTAAAAATCATTTGCCAACTGTCTGCCCAGCTGTGCAGCTTATCTATATCTCTCTGCAAAATACAACATCCTTCACCACGATCCACAACTCGACCAACCTTAGTATCATCTGCAAATTTTCTAACCCACACTTCGATGTTCTCATTCACGCCTTTTATAAAAATGAAAAAACAGTGGCCTCAAAACAGATTCTTGAAGAACGCCACTCATAAACAAACTACAGGATGAATATTTCCCATCAACCGTCACCTTCTGTCTGCTTTAAGGTTGCTAATTTCTCATCCAAACTGCTAAATCACCCTCAATCCCATGTCTCCGTACTTGTGCAATAGCCTACAATGGGAAACTTACCAATCACTTTACTGAAATTCATATCTACGATATCAACCGCTTTACCACCATCCACCTGCTTGGTCGCCTTCCCAAAGAACTCACTAAAGCACGTGAGGCACGACCTACCCTTTACAAAACCATGTTAACTATCCCTAATGAACTTATTCGATGATTATAAATCCTTTCCAAAACTTTGCTGACAACCGAAGTAAGGCTCACAGGTCTATAATTTCCAAGGTCGTCTCTACTCCCTTTTTTGAACAAGGGAACAACATTTGCTATCCTCCAATCTTCTGGCACGAATCCTGTAGACAATGAGGATATAAAAATCAAACCCAAAGGCTAGGCAATCTCCTCCTTGACTTCCCTGAGAATCCTAGGATAAATTCTATCCAGTAAAAAATGAGGTCTGCAGATGCTGGAGATCACAGATGAAGGGCTTATGCTCGAAACGTCGAATTCTCTATTCCTGAGATGCTGCCTAACCTGCTGTGCTTTGACCAGCAACACATTTGCAGCTAAATTCTATCCAGCCCAGGGGATTTATCTATTTTCATAGTTTCCAGAACTGCTCACACCTCCTGCTTATGCACACAATGCCCTCTGGTCTAGTCGCTTGTATTTCTGTATTATCCTCGCACACATTGTCATTTTCTAATGTGAATACTCACGAAACGTGTTCATTTAGAGCTTAATCTATCTCATCTGTCTCCACTCACCACTTTGCACGAATATGCTCCATTAGCCCTAATCTTACTCTACTCATTGCTGAATTCATGATGATGCTATAGAAAGCCTTAGGGATTTCCATGATCCGCCAACGAATTCTCATGTCCCATACTGGTTTGTCGTAGGTCTATATTTGGATGTAATGCTATCCCTTATCATGAATGACACTCCCTGTCCACTTTTGATCCATTTTCTTAATGTGCCTTAGGGTCCAGCTGCTTTTCTTTTAGAGCTCTGCTTTAGGGAACATCTCTGGGACACCCGCAGAACCAACCATACCGCCCTGTCGCCCAACATTTCAACTATCCCTCCCACTCAGTCGAGAACATGGAGGTCCTGGGCCTTCTTCAACGCAGGTCCCTCGCTACCCGACGCCGAGAGGAGGAACGTCTCATCTTCCGCCTCAGAACACTTCAACCCCAAGGCATCAATGTGGACTTTATCAGTTTTCTCATTTCTCCTTCCCCCACCTCACCCCAGTTCCTAACTTCCAGCTCAGCACCGTCCCTATGACCTGTGCGACTGGCCTTTCTTCTTTTCCATCTGTACACTCCACCCTCCTCCCTGACCTATCACCTTCATCCCCAACCCCACTCATCTATTGTACTCTATGCTATTTTCTCCCCCCAACCACCCTCCTCTCATTTATCTTTCCACCCTTCAGGCACTTTGCCTGTATTACTGATGAAGGGCTTTTGCCCAAAACGTCGATTTCACTGATCCTTGGATGCGGCCTGAACTGCTATGCTTTTATAGCAACAGGGTATTCTCGAATCTGGTTTCCAGCATCTGCAGTCAATGTTTTGACCTTTGAGCGAATTCTGCACCTGTCCGTGATATTCTTGATCCTGGCACCGGGGAGGCAACAAGCCATTCGCACGGTCCCCTGCAGAATGTTTGTACGTCTGAACTTAGAGGGTCCTATCACAACCAATCGCTTGGAACCTGACATTCTCCGTTACTTTAAAGCCTGGCTTGGTGACAGAAACTTGACTGCTGGTGCTACATTCATCTGAGATACATCTCGAGTACATCCCAAGCAGCATACTTGTTTGAGATGGGGATAGCCACCAGAAACTCCAGCACTACCTGCCTCTTCTTCCCAACTTTAATAGATGTAACCCATCTACATGACTGTATCTGCGGATTTTCTCACTTCCTATAACTGCTATGCTCCTGCAAATTCTTCACTGCCTCTAACTGCCGTTCCAGCTGATCAAAATAATCTGATTGAATTCATAACCAAACACTCTTACTGCCAACAGACTCAACAGGAGCATGGAAACTCTCCCTAATCCCTCACATTACTCTCCTAAAGACAATCTTTGCGCCTGAACAACTATAGGTACAAGAAATAGCACAGTCTTACTGCTCTAATAAAGCACTGCTCCTGGCAACTTCAGTATCAATATTTTGTATTTTGAAATTTAATGAAGAGGCTGAACTTAATAAACAGATCATCACAAAGAATCCACTCTATTCACTATCGCAGTCTTCCAAAAACAGGGCAGGAAGTTTCCACTTACAATATTTTAAAAATTAAAATATGGACTTAATGGACTTAAAAAATTTCAAGTTCATCTTGGAATTATACTGTTGGTTAATTGTTCATAGACACACTACGACGTCCAAAGATACTTTCCTGAAACAGCTGTGTCAAGTAGTTGTTTCGGGTTCTTTCTCCTTTAATCCGTTGAGCACGAGATTCTTGCCTTTGTCTCTCCGCCTTCTTTTACAAGTGTCATTTTTATTCGAATCTATCTTTTCCCGAAAATTGCCAAACTAATGCAACAGCTTAGAAAACAGTAATTGCTGCTCCTGGAATTTGAGGAAATAACCTCTAATATCTATATACCTGAACAAAAAGAATTAGACCATACAGCAACATTTTTCCAGTCCTCTGTGTCAGATTACATGAATCATTAGAAATATAATCAAAGTAAGGAACAGATATCTGCATCAACCCGGGGGAACTGAATGGAAACAAAGTATCCCTGGAAACACATTTTTGATTCAAAAACGTATTTTATGCAGTATGCTATTTAGACTTTTTAATTGGAAGCTTCTCATTTGTTGTAATTTGCCCAGATGTGTGGATCTGAGAGTTCTGTGAGAAATAGTTCCCACTCAGGCCGATAGTGAACGATGATACATTCACCAGATAGTTTATTTTTGTGTCTGTTTCACTTGCTGTACAGTGATTGCTTGGGAGATTTTTTTTTTCTGAGGCATGAATCATTCCTCTTTCGGTTTGGGCTTTGTTGTTTAGCTTTCTATATTCTGCTGCTCATTGCTATCCGCAGTTTACTTTGACTTTGTTCCTCTAGTCTCCACCGTGTTGCTCCTTGTATGCAGTCATTTCTTTCTCATTGGAAAAAACAACAAAATCCTGTTGCTTCTCCTGTTTTTCCATTTCGTTCATTCTTCACGTGGACACCTCGTTCCATTATCTGCTGCATCTCCTGTTGGCTCTCAGTTACTTGGATTTATTCATCAATTGAATTGTTTTTATAACTGGATATTTCACGGCATACTTTAACTGATCTCTAAAGTTTTTCTGTGTCACCACATAAATAACTGCATTTGTGCAGCAACTTAGGTTCCGCAGCATGTATGCAACTTGTTCAAAGAGATAGAAATCATCCGCGTAATGAAAAACATTGAATATATATAATATATACACAAACCAGAGAAGGATAAAATTGGCGGACATGGCAAAGAGTAAAATCACAGATTTCTTGCTGCTGTCTATCTCTGGGTCATTCTCTGTTTTTCTCTGACCCCTCAGTCCTTTACGTGCCTTAACCGCCTCAAAGGTGTGTCTGACGGTCAGAATGTTGAGGAAGACAATAAAAATGAATGGGAGACATGGTGTTAGAAATATTTCAATATATGCAAAACTCACCCAATGTACATTTTCATAAAAACTGTCTTTGATGTAACAAAACCATGGAATGTTATTAATGATCCTTCCGGATTCAATTATGAAATAATTGGGGATATTCTTTAAAGAGAAGAAAATGCAGATTGTTGCTAGAACTCTCATTGCTGTTTTCGCTGTGCAATACTGAGATTTCATCTGATGAATACAAATGGCTACAAATCGATCAAATGTAAAAGCAACAGTGAACCAGACAGAACAATCAACAGTAAAGTAGCTCAGGACGTGGAGAACACTACAAACAGGAGTGATCTCCAGAAAAGACAGCGGATAATAATAGGAAACAAACTTAACAAATATGATATCAAAAATAATGAACAGTAGATCAGACACTGCCATGGCTACGAGATAGCGAGTGGAACATGTTGAAAGGCCGCACTTGCTCCGAGATAAGAATGCAATTGCCACCAGACTAACTGTAAGATGAAAGAAAATAGATTTGAAATGATGAATTGAATTTTCTAGATTAATGTTGAATTTTAGAACTCAGGTTTCTTTTTGTTCAGTACAATGTCATGATAACCATTACAGTAGCTTCTCTCAAGTGAAACAACTTGCACTTTCAAAAGACAAACAGAATCACATGGACAGAAAATTGACGTTAGAAACACGACCACGTCTTTTTGGGGGCGGTGGAGGGGTGGGTCGGGAGAAGGTATTTATTTTCTTTGACAGTTTACTCTGCCTAGCTGTAGTTACCCATCGCAAAACACTCATAATAATAAAAAAAACCCGGAATCAGTAAAACACCGAATCGGAGACTCTTGATGTGCAACTGTTTCACACAGAAAGTGATTAAGTTTTGTAATGAACTGCTGCAGGAATTTATAAATACCGGTACAGATGTAATATTCAGAAATCATTTGGACAGGGACATGAATAGGAAAAGTATAGAGGGCTTAGCATGGCTCAGTGATTCAGTGGTTTGCACTGCTGTCTCACAGTACAAGGGATCAGGTTAAATTACAGCCTCACTGCAACTGTATATATGGAGTTTACACATTTTCCCCGTGTTTTGCTTCAGTTTCTATCAGACGCACAAACTTCCTGCAAAAGTCCAAAAGTGCACGTCAAGTGGTATGACTATGGTAAACTTTCCCTGGTGTTCAGGGATGTGTAGGTTAGGTGCGTTAGCCATTGGAAATGCAGGAGATAACGTAGGGGGATCGGATGCAGACTTGTTGGACTGAGCTGCCTGTTTCCACACAATGTGGATTCTATGAAAGACAGAACTTCGTAAGCGTGGACAAGTTGATCTGAAGTGTGCTTTTCCATCATGCAACTCTATGATGCTCATCGTACATTCAGGGATGGTAATGACATTGTAGGTGAATGGGTGTTTGGTAGATTCTTAGTGGTTAAGATTATTATTGTCTGCTGTTCGCAGAGTACGAATGTTATTTATCAATTACCATACCAAGCTGGATGCTATCATGATGTTTTGTGACACAAATGTCTTCATTATACAAGGAGGTGCAAACTGTGCTGAACGTGGTGTAATTGTGTGGAAACATCTTCGCTTTGGACATGACAAGTGGAGGGAAGGGCATTGATGAGGCAACTGCAGAGTTTGGGTCCAAGGACATGACCTTGCAGAATTCGTGCATCGATGTGTGACAGTTGAGATAATTGTCATTTTAGTGCCAGGATCATCTCACTAGGCAGTGCAATCATAAAGAGTTATAATTTCATTGACTCCAGTTTCTTAAAGGCTTCCTGTTGTCAGTATATGTTTATAATTTATACGTTAAGAACGCGGAGCTTTTATTTCAGTTAATAAAAAACAACGATAATGATAGGAACATTTGATTAAGGAATAAATATTTTGTAATTGCAAGTCAAACCATCAAGAGTCTGTCGCACTTTAGAGTTTAACATATGGTTATGTTGAATAAACAGAAGCTGTGGAACAAACATTGGGTTTGTGTGATGAGGTTGGACATCTGGCAGAGTCAGAACGTTTATCATTATCACACGAAAAGAAGACAAATGCTCTCTACTTTGAAAATTAGATTTATGAGCTCTGCCAGCAACATGAATTATGTAGACGGCCAGCAGAATCTCATGAATATGCCTGAAGTAAAAAATCTTCTTTACGATATTCTGTATTATTATACAACATTCTTTTTTTTTTGTAATCCTCTCTAATTCAATTATTTATCACAGCCATAATATTGCAAGTGCTGATGCCCATTATTTGTTGCATCAAAATGTTTTCCTATTAAATCTATTCTGCTTTTTAATAATATTGCCTTCAAACTAACTGGTGCAACGTCCTTAACAAAACCTCTTCATCCCAAGGAGGACACACATCACAAAGTAACGGACAGCAATCACTTTAAAAATCAACTGCGCTTAGATTATGAATAACCAATTCAAACATTGTTAATCAAAATCTTATCACATACAGGTGCGAAATAGTGTCAAAACTTGTTAGTCCAGATCATTCGTTATTAACGTCTAGATAAAGAAATCTAGTAGCCATGATCCAGGCTTGCCCGAAACATGGTGGAATATCAATCCATTGTTTGGGCGGCACAGTGGCACAGTGGTTAGCACTGCTGCCTCACAGCGCCTGAGTCCCGGGTTCAATTCCCGATTCAGGCGACTGACTGTGTGGAGTTTGCACGTTCTCACCGTGTCTGCGTGGGTTTCCTCCGGCTGCTCCGGTTTCCTCCCACAGTCCAAAGATGTGCGGGTCAGGTGAATTGGCTATGCTAAATTGCCCGTCGTGTTCGGTAAGGGGTAAATGTAGGGGTGTGGGAGTTGCGATTCGGCGGGTCGGTGTGGACTTGTTGGGCTGAAGGGCCTGTTTCGACACTGTAAGTAATCTAATCTAATCAGTCCAAAAGCCTTTTTAAGCAAACATTATTTGGCAATCGGACAAATGGGTGAATTGACATTGCTATTCTGTTATTTACAAGATATGCGAATGAGTCACATATATGTACCCCCAATGGAACATTTAACTTTGCAAACTTAGTATCAAATATACACATCAGGGATGTATCTAATTTGCATTCAATCGTATTTACAATCTATAATGAGGAGAAAGTGAGGTCTGCAGATGTTGGAGATCAGAGCTGAAAATGTGTTGCTGGAAAAGCGCAGCAGGTTCGGCTGCATCCAAGGAACAGGATATTCGACGTTTCGGGTATAAGCCCTTCTTCAGGAATGAGCCCCGCTAAATTCCCCATAGTGTTAGGTAAGGGGTAAATGTAGGGGCATGGGTGGGTTGCGCTTCAGCGGTCGGTGTGGACTAGTTGGGCCAAAGGGCCTGTTTCCACACTGTAAGTAATCTAATCTAAAAAAAGTGCTTAAGCCCGAAATGATGAATCTCCTGTTCCTTGGATGCTGCCTGACCTGCTGCGCTTTTCCAGCAACATATTTTCAGCTTACAATCTACAATGACAATTTCATCAGTGAACACATCAGGAATTAGAAATGTATTATGAAAGAAGCATTCAACATTTAGTCAAATTATGGTTGTCGTTATGAACGTAGTCAGGTATTCACTTGAATTTGGTTCACCACAAACAGTTCAATTCCATATTCATAGATACTCCTACGTACAAAAAGCCACAGGGGCAAACTGTTGCCCTCCAGTTAGTTACCCACACTCAGTATAATTTTACTTTGAGTGATGCTCCCAGTAACACTTGGACACTGGGGTTACTTGTTCCTCTTTGAATAGGAACCCACATTCTGAATAATTCTAATTGGAAGAAGCAGAGATATGTACAACATGAGTGTTTCCAAGACTTACCAGGAACTCCAACAACAGCAATGATGTAGTAGTAAACTTTTTCGACTATTTGCCTTGGAAGATACATTTTATTGTTTTTGGCACTAACTCTCCCTCGCTGTCGCTGTTAATCTGTTGGAATTAGAGGTAATACAGTTTCAGAGATTTTATTTTATGTGGTCTGATATATCCACTGAGAAAGTACGATGACACTTTCAACGTTTTAATCATTTTCAACAACCAAATTATCGCAACAGGTACAATTTAATGATGTTTTTCACTAAGTCAATTTGAATAGCCCAATTTCTGAATTAATTGGATCCTCTTGGGTCTCAAATGCGAATTTCAGGTTGTCTTCAAACAACAAGACTTGTTTTATTTCCCTCGCAATTAGTCCCAAAAATATATACTTTTTGCACTATTTTTACTGAGGACACTTGATCTTGCTGAGGCCATTCGGTCATTCAATGCCTCTCGTAGAGTTCGCTGAGAGGTGTTCTCCTCAACATGGTTATATTATTGCTTTCCTTTTTAATTCACTTTTGCAACTCGTTTGGCAAAATCCATCTGTGAATGAATTCTCTGAATCAGAACCAGAAGTTCATACTAACCATCGCAACAGCTTGAACGTACGCTAGGTAATATTTCTTCAAAAGGAAGACAAAAATTAGTTAGGTGCAAATTAGATGAATTGGCCATGCTAAATTGCCCGTAGTGTTAGGTGAAGGGGTAAATATATTGGAATGGGGTTTAGGTGGGTTGCTCTTCGGAGGGTCGGTGTGGACTTGTTGGGCTGCAGGACTTGTTTCCACATTGTAAATCGTCTAATATCATTTATAAACAGAAACAAATTCCGAAATTTAAGTTACAAATCAGTGAATGATAACATCATTTGGTACAGACTTGACTAATCGATATGTCGTGTTTGTAACTAGAAAATTATGTTATAAACTTCACGAGTCCCATTTCAATAATGGCACCATTATCGTGATTGTCATTCAAGTACTTTGTCAAGATTTTGAGATTGCCAACTCAACCGACCGTAATCTGGGTGTCATCTTCCCTTTGAACCTCGTGCCTTTCAGCTAAAAAAATGGGCCATATTGCTATTGGATCTTGAGAGAAGGGGAAAAAACTGCTTTAGATTCCCCCAATCCATGCCCCCCATAGTCTTATTCTCTTATCTCTACTCGTAAGATCGCAACTCGAAATTATCCAGAATCTGTCTTCACAACTAAACTGCTGCTGTCCCAGCAACGTTTTCACGAATATCTTTGTGCACCCGGTCTAATGCAATCACATCCTTCTTATCGTACAGTGACCAGAACTGCACACAAAACTCCAATTGTGACTGAACCAAAGTCCTCCAGAGCACAGACAGGAAATCCCTGCTGGTAAAGTTACCTTTTTCACTGAATCATTAACCTCTTGTGCCACATTGATGGATCTTTATTTCCTCTGAGCTTCCTCGTATCCCACCACTCATTGAGTACTGTCTTGTCTTGTGCCTCCTGGGAAGAAGCATCATCTCACATTTATCAACGTTAAATTTCATCTACCACTCACATGGCCAACTGACAAATTTGTCTGTTTCTATCTATACCCTGAGATTATCTTCCTCACTCCCAATCACCCTGTGAATATTGGTATCATCTAACTTACTTCTCATCCCTAAACTTCCCCTCCGTTTATCCCACCAACCAGGCTCACCACTAACACACAGCACATATACGCATTTGAATTTTAAGTATGCTACCATGTTTCTACTTATTACCTTCATTACTGTGGGTAAGAATTTCCCTCTGCTCTTTTACAGTTCCTTCAAACTCAGCAAATACACGAACACACCTCAATGAGAAGCAAAGGAGATGGTCTCATAATTACTCACAAACAGTTCAAATAAACATAGCTGACAGTTCGAAGTAAGTTTGGAGTGCACATCGCAGTACGTGGTCGTAGAAAATGCCAATATATAATTAATGATGCCAGAAGTTAAAGATGTTAGTGTTTATTGGATAGTGGATATAGCAAGTGATGTACAAGACATTTGGGGGATGTGGGAAGCAGAGGTGTTTACGATGCTGACTAAAGCAAGACCACCTAAGTCTGAGTTGGACTACACAGTGATATTTGGTGAATGTCAGGATGAGGTGTTAGAAAGACAGTGGCAGGAGAAAGACAGAGCTCATCATAATTTGAGAAGCGAAGCAATGGTATTAGAGAAGCAGGAAGTGATCCTGCAAATAGAGAGAACTCCATTCCTGCCAAAATAGTAGAGTGCACCACGCCTTGCACTGCATGTTGACAAGGGATATCAATCTAAAGATTTAGACCTTATGGCCAGGCATGTAGAAACAATTAGGGAATGGTATATGCTCACGCCAGGGGTTTGGGAACCCAGGGATGGCAGCCATATTGAAACACGAGCGTGCTGCAGCTTGATAAGGAGTCTGCAGGAAGCCAAGTTTACAATCCAGCGGAGCATGCCTGAGACAGTGGAGGAAGATGATCAACATGGTAATGAACAATTGGATACTGTACCAGGCAATTTGTGGTCGCAATATGATGCAGATGGGGGGAGAGTGAAATCAGCTGGACCAGTGGAAATAAGTTTGAAAGCAGGAGCTGGGACATTCGTGACATTTATGATGAATCAAGATATCTCAAGGATTGGTATACCGTCGGAAATCAGCTCAGAGTGTGAGTCTATCTTCATTCAGAACGTAGTTAACTTGATGCTGCATTCTTTGAAAATCAAGCAGAGATTTGGAAGTGTATATCATCCCCAGTCTTAGGGTATGGTGGAAAGTATTCATGGGACATTGACAACCAAATTAAACAAGATCTGTGCAAGCACCAACCTTAATTGGATTGATGTGATGCCGCAGGCTTTACAATCTATCACTACATGAGATGCTCACACCGCTTGAGATGCTCACAGTTATACTTATACAAGCATGCCTTGACAGTGCTTGTCCATCGGTACGTCTCAGTGAAACAGATCTTACCTGACCATCTCTGTAAGCTGGGGGCTGTGCTCAATCTGAGGTCAAGTCAGAACCTGGTTGCCTGGAGCAGGCTGCGAATAAATGGCAAGAACACGGCAGGTATAGGGAGTGCTGTGTAGCTGGGGGAAATACATCTGAACCCATTAACCAGGACTCTCATTATTCCCAGATGAAGAGACATCCAGGGAAACTATTACCAGATTTCCCGGGGTCATATCTCTAACAGTGAAATCGATAGCACCCGCTGAACCTGAAATAAAGGAGAGAGTGAAGTACATCGGAGTGAGGTTTGAAGAGAAAGTCCAAATCGCCCACACAGGCAACATTTTACTGTTTACTGAATCATCTCACTCACCTCTCAGTTTCCCTTTCTCTCCCTCTGCCTGCTTTGCTATTATTCCCATTTCCTGTCAGTCTGCAAGTCTTTTGTTCTGTTTGTCTCTGTATGCCCCAAACATTTTTTACGGTTAACCAGTCTTTCTGGATTTTCCCTCCCTCCAGCTCCCACTGATTGCACTGGTAGCTCTCATTCTCTTGCACTCTCTTTCTCTCTCCCCGTCTCTATTTATTTCTAACCATCCCGTGTATCATGCGGCATCAAGTTGTGCATCAGTCAAAGTAACTTAAAATGTAGTTACAGCGAGTTATCAAGAAGGCTTGTGGCATTCTCTGATTCATTGCAGGAGGATTTGTACAAAAATAAGTAACATAGTGCTTCTCTCTGTCAATTACCCAGATTCTCTCTTTAAACATTTCACTGATCCCAGAATTTACTACAACACTCGGATAGAGATACAAAGTAAATCAACATTGACCTTCCCATGCATTAACTTGAAATGTGAATTGCAGGGTTTCATGTTTTTTTTAATATGATGGGTGTTGTTCCAAGTAACTCATCTCAAACTGTGCCTCCTGACACTGCAAAGAGAATGTTTTCCACAAAGTCTGTTCCTTGACACACACCCTGACTTTGTCTCTTTCTGTTTCCGCAGAGTATCTGGGCACCAGGTGACCGATTATGGGAGAAAACCCTTCGCATTCCTGGTGGCTTTACCTGCTTCCCAGTGCAGAGAGACCAACAGACATGTGGACATGAACTACAGGATATTATTTCATCCTTACATTACCTATGATATGAACATTTTCCTGAACTTCCTAGTTGGAAATTGCCTCGCAGTCTTCCAGAACAGCAGCAGTCGTTGCCCAGAAAGTAAATTGCTGAACCCCGCCCAGATCAACGGGAACCGCACCACGGCTCAGCTTTTCCAAACTCTGCTGAATAACAGAACCCAGCACAATAACCAGCCAGTGGGCTGTACCATTTTCTACACCACCTACAGCCCATGTCTGGATTACTGCTTCAGTAACACAGGGAAATGTGAGATCATCACAGCCTTGCAAATTTCCCCACTTAGGGACATATGGACTGAACCAGTCATTCACAAGTATTTTGCGTCCAGCAAAATATTTGCACATGATCAGATCTGAGCCAACACCAGGAAATCCGGGAAAAGCTGGCTGCAGTGGAGAATACCGAGTTAAATATCAGTAGGTGTGATGTAAAATACCCATTAAGGTTTAGAGAATGTTCCGCATCGGAATACTGCATCGAGCAGATTTAAAATTAGCAAGTCCTCCCCTGATGTTGGCAGGGCATTCCATGCCCTTACTACTCTCTGAATAAAAAATCTATCTCTGATATCTGGCCTATATGCATCACCCCACAGTTTAAACTATGCCCCCTTGTGCTAGCAATTACCATCCAAGGTAAAAGGCTCTCACTGTCTGCCCTAACTATTCCACTGATCATCTTGTGTGCCTCTGTCAAGTCAACTTTTAACCGTCTTCACTCTAAGGAAAACTGCATTAAGTCCCTCCGCCTTCTGCATAAAACCTTCCCTCTGTACCAGGCAACATCCTGATAAATATCCTCTGCACTATTTCCAAAGCTTCCACATCCTTCCTATGCAGTGAGCAGAACTGTGTGCAGTACTCCAAGTGTGGCCACACCAGCGTTTCTTACAGCTGCAACATGACCTCGTGGCTCCAAAACTCAATCCCTCTATTAATAAAAGCTAACACACGTATGCCATGTTAACAATCATTCAACCTGGGTGAAAACTTTCAGGGCTCTAACATGGACACTGAGATCTCTCTGCTCATTCACACGACCAAGAATCTTACCATTAGCTCAGCACGCTGTATTTCTGTTACTCATTCTATAGTGGATCACTACTCACTTTTCCGCATTAACCTCCATTTATCACCTCTCAGCACAGCTCTGCAGCTTATCTATTTCTCACTGTCACCTACAACATCATTTGGCATTATCTGCAAATCCACCAATATTAATGGCCTCCGCAAATGTACTAACCTAGACTTCTATACCCCCATCCACATCATTTATAAACCTGATCAACAGCAGTGGCGTCAAGACAGATCCTTGCAGTACACCACTAGTAACTAAACACCCGGATGTAACAATTCCTATCAACCACCACCCTTTGTCTTCTTCCTACTAATTACCTTCAATTGCAGACTAACCTATCATGGTAGATATTTAAATATTCCATCTGTTTCAATAGTCTCCAGTTTCAAGCTCACTCTAGTAACTATTAATTAGCTATTTTAAAGTCATGTCCCAAATATTTATAGTCCCAAACCGGTCATAATTACAGTTAACAGAGAAACTTGCTTTTTTACTTGTGTTATCTCAACTTGCCGTAGTGACCTTTCAGCCTTAACTGCTAATTGGCGTAAGAATGTTCCACTATGGTTATCCCATCCTGCCCCTGCCTTCCACAGAATACAGATGCCAGTGGCCTTCCTGCTTTATCCCTTCCCATGCTTTCATGTTCTTTATTTTCCATATTCCCCCCCTTTGAGACCCACTGCTCTCACCCATGGAAAGAAAACAATAAGCTTAGCCTCGCTTGTGCCCAATACCAGAAATATAGATCCCAACATGGACAAAATAATTTTCGGAGTCGGAAACATAAAGGGTTCTTCCACCATTCCTGAGGTCCCTTGGGCCAAAAACCTGCCCTCCAATAACCAGAACAGGAAAAAAGACCCAAGATCCGTCACAATCTTGGACCCGCACTTCTTTCTTCAGAAGTATCATCGACGTCCTCACTTGGACATATTCCTTGTACTGTGGCAGTTGTAAGATCATAACCATCGAACAGTGGGATTCCAACAGAGGAGTAAACTTTTCCTGGGATAGCTGAAATGACCACAAGTTGCCGTGCAGTGACACGAAGTAAAAATGACTTAACAAAAGGTAGAGCACAACAAAAGATGAAGGCAACAACAAGCAAAACTGCACCTGCAGTAAGACCAATCTTGACAAACCATGCTCCCCAAGACCCTAATATAGTATTCAGCAAATCAAAAGCCTGATGACCAAACACTGCATTGCTTTTATTTTTATCTCCCTTCTTAGATTGTTTAGTTTTTCCATTGCTTCAGTCAAAGATCCCCAGGGCTAGTGTTGTTAGGTATAAAGGTGCAGCAATGTTCCCCAAACATCACACAAACTCCGCCTTTTTCTTCCTGTCCAATCTAAGGCCTGTCTGTTTTGTCATTTCATTTTAGTGGTAGCATCCAATTGTTCTCCGAAGGCCACAACGGCATCATCAGTATAATTGATAAATCTCTGCTTTTTGTAATAAATGTAATTAATCCATTCAGCATTCTTGCTCATCCCCATCATTGGGAGAAGAGCTTCTCAGCCACCGGCAATATCGTTGCGGGGCCTTAAACTAATTAGGAATATCTCTTGGCTGTACTACACTATCAATCTGAATTGTCAGGTCAGGGACATACCGTCGCTTAGTTCGGCGACTGTAATGTAGCGTCAAGCTGCGTGTGTTGATATAACTACTTTGTGTCAAAGCATTACCGGGCAAAGCTGCCACTCCAGTCAATGGGCAGCGTCATGCCCAACCCTACTTTCTTACCTCAGCCAGTAAGTATCTGTCAGTGGGACACCTTGAGAATTTAAAACAGCCCCAAATGTGGTGACCCCCTCCATTTGAATCGTATTCCCACAAAGATCCATAAAGTAGCCGACTTGTGTGGAGCCATTTCACTTAAAACTTTCAAAACTCAACCCTTCCCGTCTCCTGAAAGCAGCCTTGGGAAACATGTAATTCGTCTTACCAGTGAATCACGGCATATGATATCAACACCACTGTTGGAGTTGCTGCCAGCTCACGTCATGCTGCTGATAGAATGTAGTGACCTGAAGTAGCAGGCACCAAAAGGGGGCAAAGGGATTGCCTGTAAGTTGATGAATCATTCGGGTAAAGGGGTCGGCCGGAGTGCTGCAAACACCATTCAGTACAGATGCTCAGGTTAAAAGGCATATGGACAACATAGTATGAGGGGATTAACTTAATACACAAGAAGCAGTCCTGTCCAGCCATTACTACGACCGTGTATTTTTTTTCCCATTGATACCAGTGATTGTCACGGGCGCGTACCCATACCATGGCAGCAAAGAAACCCTGGCATTACCTGTGCAGGTCTGCCAAGTTAATGGTCTCCAAGTCTGATTATTCAGGCCTGGCATCAGAGAGGTGGTTATCAGGGGCTTCCCCCGATACCTTCTCCATTCTTGCTGCCAGGAGGACTGTTCTCGACATCTCCATAAGTATCATTTCTGGAATGATCAGGATTCCCAAGAACTTCACCTGTAGCTTGTTCAGAACCCTGTGGAGGAGTACCAGCCTCCTGTGTGTCCTACCGTGTCCATTTCGTTCAGCCTGAACTCCACTTACCTCAGTGTTAGAGTTAATTTATGCCGGTGAGAGAGCTTTAGTACAATGATTAAGGTGGGACCATATGTGTCGTCCTTCCTCTTGGATGACGGTAGGTGATGCCTTCATCACTAAGAAGTTCTCTCTCCACGATTCATTTCAGCATCTTCGAAATACCCGCACGTACACACAATCCCCGGGCGGACTAGGTCATTCCTCGTTGACAGCTGTCAGTTCCCTTTGTATTTCCAGCAGGTGGTTAGTCTCATGTATCATAGGTTGCTGCTGCATATGTTGCTTAAGTTCTGAGTTTAACTGCTCCAAGCTAGGCCCTTTGTATGGGGCTCGCCACCTGGGCATTGGCATAGGTCTACCTGTGAGCATCTCAAGCGGTGTGAGCACCTCATGTAGTGTTAGATTGTAAAACCAGCGGCAGCACATCAATTCAATTAAGTTTGGTGCTTGTGCAGATCTTGTTTAATTTGGCTGTCAATGTCCCATGAATTCTTTCCACAACACCCTGTGACTGGGGATGATATGCACATCCAAACCTCTGCTTGATTTTCAAAGAATGCAGCATCATATTAACTACGTGCTGAATGAAGGCAGACTCATTCTCTGAGATGATTTCCGACGGTATACCAACCCTTGAGATATCTTCATTCATCATAAATGTTACTACTGTCCCAGCTCCTGCTTTCAACCTTATTTTCACTGGTCCAGCTGATTTCACTCTCCCCCCATCTGTATCATGTTGCATCCACAAATTGCCTGGTAATGTATCCAATTGCTCATTCCCATATTGATCATCTTCCTCCACTGTCACTGGCATGCTCCGCTGGGTTGTTCCCTTGGCTTCCTTTGGATTCCCTCTCAAGTTGCAGCACGCTAGTGTTTTAATATAGCTGCCATCCCTGGATTCCCAAAACCCTGTCGTGAGCATGTTCCATTCCCTAATTGTTTCTACATGCCTGGCCATAGGGCCTCAATCTTTAGATTTATATGCCTTATTTACCAGTAAGGCTACTTGCAGTGCAGAGACGGGATACTCTACCAGTTTTGCAGGAATAGATTTCTCTCTATTTGCGGGATCACTTCCTGCTCCCCTAATAACATTGCTTCACTTCTCACATTTTGTGGAGCACTGTCTTTCTACTGCCATTGCCTTTCTAACACCTCATCCTGAGATTCATCAAATATCACTGTGTCGTCCAGCTCAGACTTAGGTGGTCTTGCTTTAGTCAACATCGTAAACACATCTCCCAAATATCTTGAATATCACTTGCGATATCCCCTATCCAATAAACATTAACATTTTTAACTTCTGGCATCATTCAGTGTATATTTGCCTTTTCTACGACCGAGTCCTGCTATGTGCACTCCAAACTTACTTCTAACTGTCAGCTATGTTTATTTGAACTGTTTGAGAGTAATTATGAGACCATCTCCTTTGCTTCTCATTGAGGCGGGTTATTGTGTTTGCTGAGTTTGAAGGAACTGTAAAAGAGCAGAGGGAAATTCTTACCCACAGTAAGGAAGGTAATAAGTAGAAACATGTTAGCGTACTTTACATTCAAATGCATAAATGTGCTGTGTGTTAGTGGTGAGGCTGGTTGGTGGGATAAACAGAGGGGAAGTTTAGGGATGATAAGTAATTTTGATGATACAAATATTCACAGGGTGATTGGGAGTGAGGAAGACAATCTCAGGGTACAGATAGAAACAGACACATTTCTCAGTTGGGCATGTGAGTTGCAGATGAAATTTAACTTTGATAAATGCGAGATGGTGTTTCTTGCCAGGAGTCACAAGACAAGACAAGACAGTACTCAATGAGTTTTGGGATTCGAGGAAGCTCAGAGGAAATAAAGATCCCTCAATGTGGCAGGAGTGGTTGATGGTCCAGTGAAAAAGGTATCTTAACCAGCAGGGATTTCCTGTCGGTGCTCTGGAGGACTTTGGTTCAGTGACAATTGGAGTTTTGTGTGCAGTTCTGGTCACTGTACGATAATAAGGATGTGATTGCATTAGACAGGATGCACAACGATGTTCGTGAAAATGTTGCTGGGAGGGTCGCAGTTTGGTTGTGAAGACAGATTCTGGATAAGGTCGAGTTGCGATCTTACGAGTAGAGATAAGAGGATAAGACGATGGGGGTGCATGGATTGGGGAATCTAAAGAAGTTTTTCCCCTTCTCTGAAGATCCAATAGCAACGTGGCCTTTTTTTTTAGCTGAAAGTCTCGAGGTTCAAAGGGAAGATGACACCCAGAGGACGGTCGGTTGAGTTGGACATCTTCAAAATCTTTACAAAGTACTTGAATGACAATCAAGACAATGGAATAAGTTTTGAAATGTGACTCGCGTAATTTATAATATAATTTTCGTGTTACAAAAACGGCGGATCGATGAATCAATTCTGTTCCATATGATGTTATCATTCAATGAATTGTCAGTTAAATTTCGGAATTTGTTTCTGTTTTTTAGATTAGATTAGACTATTTACAGTGTGGAAACAGGCCCTTCGGCCCAGCCAATCCACAACGATCCTCTGAAGGGCAATCCACCTAAACCTATTCCAATACATTTACCCCTTCATCTAACACGATGGGCAATTTAGCATGCCCAATTCACCTAAGTGGTACCTAACTAATTTTTGTCTTCGTTTTGAAGAAAGATAAACTAGTATACGTTCAAGCTGTTGTGATGGTTACTAGGAACTTCTGGTTCTGATTCAGAGAATTCATTCACAGAAACATTTTGCCAAACGAGTTGCAAAAGTGAATTAAAAGGTAAGCAAGAATATAACCATGTTGAGTAGAACACCTCTCAACGAACTCTACAACGAGAGGCATTGAATGACCGAATAGCCTCAGCAAGAACAAGCGTCCTGAGTGAAAAGTAATGCAAAAAAATATCTTTTTGGGACTAATTGTGAGAGAAATAAAGCAAGTCTTCTTGTTTGATGACAACCTGCAATTCACATTTGAGACCCAGAGGATACAATTAATTCAGAAATTGGGCGATTCAAATTGACTGAGAGAAAAACATCATTAAAGTGTATCTGTTGGGGTAAGTTGGTTGTTGAAAATGATTAAAATGTTGAAAGTGTCATCATAATTTCCCAGTGGATATCTCACACAATATAAAGTCAAGTCTCTGAAACTGTATTACTTTCAATTCGAAATAATTCTCCAATTCCAACAGATTAACAGTTGCAGCAAGGGAGAGTTAGTGCCAAAAACAATAAAATGCATCGAACAAGGGAAATGGTCAAAAAAGTTTACTACACCATCATTGCTGTTGTTGGAGTTCCTGGTAAGTCTTGGAACCACTCATGTTGTACATATGTCTGCTTCTTCCAATTAGAATTATTCGGAATGAGGGTTCCTATTCAAAGAGGAACAAGTAACCCAGAGCCCCAGTGTTACTGGGAGCATCATTCAAAGTAAAATGATACTGAGTGTGGGTTAGTAACTGGAGGGGGACACCTTGCCCCAGTGGCTTTGTGCATAGGAGTATCTATGAATATAGAATTGAACTGTTTGTGGTGAACCGAATTCAAGTGAATACCTGACTACGTTCATAACGACGACCATAATTTGACTGTTAATGTGGAATGCTGCTTTCATAATACATTTCTAATTTCTGATGTGTTCACTGGTGAAATTGTCATTGTAGATTGTAAGCTGAAAATGTGTTGCTGGAAAAGTGCAGCAGGTCAGGCAGCATCCAAAGAACAGGAAATTCGACGTTTCGGGCATAAGCCTTCTTCAGAAATGAGGAGATTCGACATTTCGGGCATAAGCCCTTCTTCAGAAATGAGGAACGGCTCATTCCTGAAGAAGGGCTTATGCCCGAAAAGTCGAATCTCCTGCTCCTTGGACGCTGCCTGACCTGCTGCGTTGTTCCAGCAACACATTTTCAGCTCTGATCTCCAACATCTGCAGACCTCACTTTCTCCGCAGTGTAGATTGTAAATACGATTGAATGCAAATTAGATACATCGTTGATGTGTATATTTGGTCCTAAGTTTACAAAGTTAAATGTTCCATTGGGGGTCCATATATGTGACTCATTCTCATATCGTGAAAGTAACAGAATAGCAATATCAATTCACTCAATTGTCCGATGGACATATCATGTTTACTTAAAAAGTCTTTTGGACGGATTGATATTCCAGCAAGGTTAGGGCAAGCCTATATCATGGCTACTACATTTCTTTATCTAGAAGTTAATAATGAAGCATCTGTACTAACAACAGTTGACAATATTTCGCACCGATATGTGATATGATTTTGATGTACAATGTTTGAACAGTTATTCATAATCTAAGCACAGTTGATTTTTAAAGTGATCACTGCCCATTGCTTTGTCATGTGTGTCCTCCTTGGGAGGAAGATGTTTTGTTAAGGACGTTGCACCAGTTAGTTTTAAGGCAATATTATTACAACGCAAAATAAATTTAGTAGGAAAACATTCTCATGCAATAAATAATGGGCATCAGCACTTGTAATATTATGGCTGTGATAAATAATTGATTTAGAGAGGATTACATAAAAGAAAGAGAACACAATAAAGAATGTTGCATAATAATAAAGAAATCGTCACCCAGATTTTTGACTTCAGGCATATTCATGAGATTCTGCTGGCCGTCTACATAATTCATGTTACCGGCAGAGCGCATAAATTTAAGTTTCCAAGTAGAGAGCATTTGTCTTCTTTTTGTGTGATAATGATAAACGTTCTGACTCTGCCATATGTCCAACTTCATCGCACACAACCCAATTTTGTTCCACAGCTTCTGTTTATTCAACATCACCATGTGTTAAACTCTAAAGTGCGACAATCTCCGGATTGTTTGACTTGCAATTATAAAGCATTTATTCCTTAATCAGATGTTTCTATCTTTATTTTTTATGAACTGAAATAAAATCTCTGCGTTATTAATGTATAAATTATAAACATATACTGACAACAGGAAGCCTTAAAGAAATAGGAGTCAAAGAGATTACAACTCTCTTTATTATTGCACTGCCTAGTAAGATGGTTCTGGCACTAAAAGGAGAATCATCTCCGCTGTCACACATCGATGCACGAATTCTGCAAGTCGTGTCCTTGGCCCGAACTCTGCGGTTGCCTCACCAATGCCCTCCCTCCACTTGTCATGTCCAAAGCGAAGATGTTTGCAAAACAATTACACCACGTTCAGCACAGTTTTTAACGCCTTATATAACGAAGACATTTGCGTCCCCAAAACTTCATAACAGCATCTAGCTTGGCATGGTCATTGATAAATAGCATTCGCACCACCAAAAACCAGACAATAATAATCTTAAGCAGTAAGAATTTACCAAACACCATTGACCTACAATGCCATTACCATCCCTGAATGCACGATGAGCATCTTAGCGTTGCACTATGGAAACGCACACTTTCAGTCCAACTTGTCCATGCCGACTAAGTTCTGCATTTCATAGAATCCAATCGTGTGGAAACAGGCTACTCAGTCCAACAAGTCTACATCGATCCTCCTCCGTTATCTGCTGCATTTCCAATGGCTAACGCACCTAACCTACACATCCCTGAACACCAGGGAAAATTTAGCATTGTCATACCACCTGAAATGTGCATTTTTGGACTTTTGTAGAAAGTTGGTGCATCCGGCAGAAAAGGATGTAAAACACGGGGGAAAACGTGTAAACTCAACATAGGCAATCTCAGTGAGACTGTAATCTCACCCTGACTCCCTTGTACTGTGAGACATCATTGCAAACCACAGAATCATGGTGGCATCCAAAGACCCTCTATACTTCTCCTATTCATGCACCTGCCCACATGCCTTTTGAATATTACATCTGTGCCGGTATTTATAAATTCCTGCGGCAGTTCATTACAAAACTAAATCACCTTCTGTGTGAAACAGTTGCCCATCAAGAGTCTCTGAATCGGTGTTTCTGATTCAGGTGTTGCTTTGTGTGTGAGAATTTTATTATGGGAAACTACAGTTCGACACTGTAAGGAAAATAAATACCATCCCGACCAACCCCTCCACCACACCCAAAAAGACATAATGAGTACCAGGTCGTGTTTCTGAGATTAATTTTTGTGTCCATGTGATTGTGTTTGTCTTTGGAAAGTGCAAGTTATTTCACTTGAGAGAAGCTACTGTAATGGTTCCATGACATTGTACTGAACAAAAAGAAACCTGATTTCTAAAATTCAACATGAATCTAGAAAATTCAATTAA